>NC_142383.1:17855030-18155030 GCF_059441005.1 Hippichthys cyanospilos | reverse complement strand
ATCAGATGCACACGATCCACATGTTGGCATGTCAATAAACGATATATTTAACGTTCTGAATCGTAAGATGTCGTGCAATTTGAACATATGTGTGACAAACCTGTTCGGAGTAACACAACTCGGGGCTGCTTGCAAAGCGCGTCCAGCATTTGACCTTCTTGACGTCGCTTCTCCTCTTGGACTTCACAAAGCTCGTCGTCCCTCTCTATTTTCATCCTTGCACTCATTTTCCGCTCACACTTGCCAGCGTGTCGCTGAGAACAACGCGTCTGCTTTGTTAGCGGCTAGCAAGCTAAGCTAAACAAGGCCGCGAAGTTTTGCCGAGCATTTAAACGCGTAAAACCACACAAGAAATAGTAATAATATTTTGACTCCATGCGATAGAAATGGATGCTCGATGTAGAGGCTACAGAATGTTGATTTCGAATTCACCAACATTTTGTGGAACGCGTGTGAATTTGTAGAAAAAGAAAGAAGCCCGCAATTGTGTAGCTTCGCAACGTGTATACTGCAGCAAGTCAGTTGGGACAAACTTAATAGATTCATTATTTGGTGGTTGGCAAAAAAAAAAAAATACGGGCTTTAGCGCCACCTTCGGAAATGGAGTCCTAGTCTGGACATTTTAATGTTATTCCCTTCACGTTTTCTAAAAGAAAATACAAAGAGGGACGTTAATACATATATAACTTCCTGTAAATCGTCACCTTGGCACCTTCCCACTCTTCATCGTCGTCAGTGTGAGAAGAGTGGGACGCTGTGTCGTTTGAGGTGTCTGCCATCAAACCGTTTTCATTACTTTTTTTTAAAATAGTTTTGCGGGCCATAATAATTTTTTTTTCGTTTTAGGGACACACATTGGAATTTGCTCAGTTCAGGCTGCAGTGTGAAAGTAGACAAAAGGTTCTCAAAAGTCAATTTAAATCAATATTTATGCATCTGCAATAGGCACAAGTACAAAGATCATCCATTCAATCAACAACTGATCACAAAAAATAATTTGCTTTCCACATAGTGCACATAGTCCTGTGATGACACAAAGCTGCTGCCACTGCTATTCTCACCTACATACAGTTGTTAGCTTGACCCTTACACAAGAATTTTTGACCAGAAGATGAACAGAACAAAAATGATTCTCACAACTGTGGATTTTGTGAGTTTTGGGTTCGCTTTGCAGAAAATCCCTTCCTACAAGAGGAGCATGCAAAAGGTTTCTCACCAGTATGGGTTCCTGTGTGTATGTCAAACCTTTCTTTCGTGAGTTCTTGTGTGACGTTTTAAGATATCACCTCTGGAAAACCTTTGACCACAAACTGAACAGGGAAACGGTTTCTCACCAGTGTGGGTTCTTGTGTGTGATATTAAGCTTGTCTTAAGAGAAAATCTTTGACCACAAACCAAACAGGCAAAAGGTTTCTCACCAGTGTGGGTGATTGAGTGGTTTGTCAAGTTTCCTTTACAAGTAAATACTTTACCACAAACCAAACAGGAAAAAGGTTTCTCACCAGTGTGGATTCTTAGATGTTTTTTCAAGCTACTCTTTCTTGAGCATCTTTGACCACAAACCGAACAGGAAAAAGGCTTCTCACCAGTATGGGTTTTTGTGTGTTCTTTTAAGGTTGCGTTTTGAGAAAACCTTCGACCACAGACAGAACAGGCAAAAGGTTTTTCACCTGTGTGAGTTATTGCGTGTCGTCTTAATTTTCTATGTTCAGAAAACCTGAGACCACAAATTGAACAGGCAAATGGTTTCTCATCATTATGGGTTCTTGTGTGTTGTCCCAAGGTGGATTTGCGAAAAAAATTTTGACCACAAACCAAACAAGGGCGAGGTTTGTCACCAGTATGTGTTTTTCTGTGTGCTTTCAAATATTCCGTTTTGAGAAAATCTTTGACCACAAATCGAACAAGCAAAAGGTTTCTCACCAGTGTGAGTTCTTATGTGATCTTTTAAGTTTGTCCTTTGAGAAAACTTTCGACCACAAACTGAACAGGCAAAACGTTTCTCACCAGTGTGACAAATTACATGTCTCTTCAAATTGGCATTGGAGCAGAAATATTTCCCACACTCCAAACATTTCCAGCGTTTGCTTTCAGTGCGACCTGTCATCTCATCTTCCCACTCTCCATCATCATCAGCAGCAGCGTGAGGAGCATGTGACGTTGTGTTCTCGCCATCTGAGATTGGAGCTAACCACCCATGGGCTTGATCGCCATCAGTTTCTGTTGTCATGTGTTGACTGGAGCTGCTTCTCTGAGGCTTTGCCCACTTCTTCTCTTCAGGTTGACCTTCATCATCTTCAGTCTTCACAGAGACACCAGTCACAGGCAACTCTGTGGAATCTTCCTCCGCTTTAATGCCCGGAGACAGCCACTTCTCTTTTGTGATGTTAGGGCGATGCAGCTCGTCCTCCTCTATGCCACCAGGGATTTCGAACTTCTCCTCTTTAACCCCGGGCAACGCTGTCTCCCGCCGCACTGGGCGCCGGTATCCTTCAGTCACAACTACGGCACACAAGACAATTTTGTTTTGGTTAAGTCAGACTTTATTTTCACTCACCTTTCAAGGGCAACAGAATATTGTGAGCTATGTCTATGCAAACATGAGTACTGCCATTGAAAGATTGACTTCCCATTCTTCAGTTACACTTGCATGCAGGTAACAGCTATTTTATAAGTGTGGAAACACTGTCATCTAACGGTCACAATTATCACTGCAGTGCTCAATCGGATAAGGATGAAAACATCTTTCAAAGTTGATTTTCGTCTGAATATTGATTCAGACAAAAATTACGTTTTTTTTTAAATATATTATTATACACGTTCCTCGACGTAATTTTAATGACTCAAGGATACAAGGCTCAAAGCCAAATTACTGACTGAGCACGTGACAAACCTGCTCGGCGTAACATAACTGGAGGCTGCATGCAAAGCTTGTCCAGCAGTCGACCTTCTTGTCGCTCCTCCTTTTGCGCTCCACAAAGTTCCTCTTCCATCTTCACTTTGGTTCTAGCGTACATTTCATTTGCACTTGACGTCTGCTGAGCTAACGTATCGACAACAAACCCATCTATCTCGTTAACGACTAGTAGGACTTTGAAAATAAAATATTCAGTGGACGTTTTTCTTTGGCTAGATCACACACTGACATTTACAACTAAATATATGATCGTCAACCAGAACATCCCACATAGGATGTACCCCAACAGTTTTAGGTCTCTTGACGGTTCTGCTGTTTGATTTGTCACAGATGACAACCAGCTCATTTAAATTTGATAAATCGTTTCAGTTCCCCTGCTTTTTGATGCTCATGTCATGAGGAGAAAAATGTTCAAGGAGCCATACATTTATTCAAGATCACATGTTGGGAGCCGTTTTCCATTTCTTCATAATGAGTCAAAGTTTCTCCAAAGTCCAATCCTATCAATCATTTGTTTAGTGAACATAAACATTCCATCGAAAAAAAAAAAAAAAAAAAAACTGAGCTCAAACTACATAAACATTGCTTTGAGTGTTTTAGCATGGTTACTATTTCTCAACATTTGTCGACAGCAGCCTTTTAGGGAAAGTACTTGGAATACAAAATGAACAAAATAAAAGAGTCGATGAAATGCAAGATTGCAGATTATTTCCTTTAGATTTCTATTTAAAAAAAAGTAAGAGACATTCAACACAAACTATAGATAAACCATTCATCACTTCATCGGCAGGCTCTCCAAAAAGTCTTTGAACACAAGAAAGAAATGTTTTTCTTTAGATGACATCATGTAAAGCTGCAATGCCACAGCAATTTTCACCAGCATATCTTCATCCTTGATATGGAGTCTTTGACCACAAACTGAGCATGCAAATGGTTTTTCACCAGCTTGTGTTTTTGCATGTTGACTCGATTTTGGGAAAACTTAATCCAAACATGCAATGGGTTTCTCACTGGTGTGGGTTCTTGTGTGTATTTTTACATATGCATTACTTGAAAATCTTTGCCCACAAACCAAACAGGGAAAAGGTTTCTCACCAGTGTGTGTTCTGTTGTGAATATTTAGTTTTTGTTTCACTGAGAACTTTTTACCACAAACCAAACAGGGAAAAGGTTTCTCACCCGTGTGGGTTCTTGTGTGGACTTTTACGTATGCCTTACTAGAAAATTTTAGACCACAAACCGTACAGGCAAAAGGTTTCTCACCAGTGTGGGTTCTCGTGTGTTGTCTCAAGGTTGACTTTGCAGAAAATCTTTGACCGCAAACCGAACAGGGGAAAGGTTTCTCACCAGTGTGGCTCCTTGCGTGTATAGTTAAGTTTTGTTTCTTAGAGAATTTATTACCGCAGACAGAACAGGAAAAAGGTTTCTCACCATCGTGCGTTCTTGTGTGATGTGTCAAGTTTCCCTGTTGAGAAAATGTTTTACCACAAACCAAACAGGCATAAGGCTTCTCACCAGTGTGGGTTTTTGTGTGTTTTACCAAGGAACTCTTTAAAGAAAATCTTTGGCCACAATCTGAGCAGACAAACGGTTTCTCACCAGTGTGGGTTCTGATGTGTTTTCTCAAGTTTCCTCTCTGAGAAAATCTTTGACCACAAAATGAACAGGCAAAAGGTTTCTCCCCAGTGTGAGTTCTTGTGTGTCTTCTCAAAGTTCCCTTTTGAGAAAACCTTTGACCGCAAACCGAACAGGCAAATGGTTTTTCTCCTGTGTGGCAAATCATATGTTTTCCCAAACTGGACTCATAGGCAAATTCTTTCCCACAATGAGAACATTTCCAACGTTTGCTGTTAGTGTGAGATGTGACCTTGCCTTCCGACTCTTCGTCACCATCATCGGTGTGAGGAGAGTGTGATGTCGCGTCGTCACCATCTGACAGCTCGTCATCAATCTCCGTTGCCATTTGCTGACTGGATCTTAGTGGCTCCGCCCTGTCCTTGTCTTCATATTGAGATTCTTCATCTTCAGTCTTCACAAGGACAACAGTCACTGGCAACTCTGAGAAATCTCCCTCCTCTTTTATGTAAATTCCAAGCTGTTCCTCCTCTGTGCCACTAGGGGGCTCTAACTCCTCCTTTTTAAGGCTAAGGAAGTCTTTCTCCTGCGGCATGGGACCAAGACATTCTTTACTCACATCTGCGGGACACAAAGACACACTTGGTTACTACGTTTTTGGACTTTTATAAAGCATTTTAATATGTTAAACAGTATCATACTCAACACCGAAAGTCGGGTGTACCGCGGGAAATCATCTAGGGCTGATTAATGAAAGTTTAAAGTACAATATAAAGTAATATATATATATATATATATATATATATATATATATATATATATGTTCAAATTAATCTGTAAATCCACCTATTTGTGACTCATTTAGCCAATCACTGCGCTGTATTTAGTTGTTTAATAATTCTGTTGGAAGCGTGGTTGAAAAGCATCTGACTTTCATTGGTAATATTACATTCAAATGATTTCTCGGACCACAGTGGATTTTCTTCGCTATTTTCTTCACCACTGAATGTCTCCGTGAATACAGTATAGCAAAGATTCATATACTATATTTCAGATTTATATTTTCGGGGGTAGTAATGTTTTTCCTCTCAGTGTCTTGGCATTTTTGAGGAAAATGTGTGATGTTCATGTTCAGATCACCCAAATTGAGATATTGAGATTTTCATTCTGCACTCAATTCTCTTCAAAATGATGTACAAAACATGGAGGTGTCTGAAAAATGGACACATTTTCAGCAATTTGAATGTTGTCCAGTTGAAATCCCTGGGTTTGAGAAAAAGGCGTTTTCATGTTTTGCCATTGTCTGCTAATCCTTTCATTTCATAAGATTTGGTTCCAATTCTAACACGGGGGTGAGTGCTAATTCTCAACATTCGGACACGGGATGTTTCTGGTAAAGTACTTGGAATACAAAACAGACAAAGAACAAGAAGATGGATTGTACATGATTTATAATTTCTGTTAAAGTATTTACTTTCAATATTAAACATGATTTGTTTCTATGACAATTAATGGGAATTTACAATATTGCAAACATGCCAGATTATATCTGATGTAAACCTGGGGCAACTTGACAGACTGATTTCACAGTTTGAATAAAAATACAAAAACAAAAGTAACGAGAAATTCATCACACACTGCAAGTACACAGATGATTCTTTCTCTGGTCGATGCCCATCCATGACAGAATGCACATCGGCGATTCTTAATTGTACTTTAAAACACAAATGCTATAATTAGACCAAATGAAGCTTCACTCTTCACTGCTTTTCTAACCAGCACACGTACATCCTTTACATTTATTATGATATATTTGACGAAATGAGCAGGAAAAAGGGTTTTCCACCGGTGAAGATCTGTGTGTATTGACTCACAATGTATTGTGTACCATAAACTGAACAGGCAAAAGGTTTTTAGTTAGTGTGGCTTCTTGCGTGTCTTCTCAAGTTTGCCTGGCGGGAAAATGTTTTACCACAAACTAAACAAGCACAAGGTTTCTCACCAGTGTGGGTTCTTGTGTGTCTTGTCAAATTTGCCTGACGACAAAATGTTTTACCACAAACTGAACAAGCAAAAGGTTTCTCACCAGTGTGGATTCTTTTGTGACTTCTAAAGTTTCCGTCATGAGAAAACGTTTTACCACACACTGAACAAGCAAAAGGTTTCTCACCAGTGTGGGTTCTGCTGTGTGATTTTAAGTTTGCCTTCAGGAAAAATCTTTTACCACAAACCGAACAGACAAAAGGCTTCTCACCAGTGTGAGTTACGAAGTGTCGTCGCAAAGCTCCTTGTTGAGAAAATCTTTGACCACAAGCTGAACAGGCAAAAGGTTTCTCACCAGTGTGTGTTCTCGTATGCGTCTTTAAAATGAACTTTCTAGAAAATCTTTCACCACAAACCGAACATGCAAAAGGTTTCTCGCCGGTGTGGTTTTTTAAGTGATCTGTCAAGTTTGATTCATGACTAAATTTTTTACCGCAAAACGAACAGGCAAATGACTCATCACCGGCGTGGGTTTGCTCGTGTCGTGTCAAGCTTCCCTTCTGAGAAAATCTTTGACCGCAAAACGAACAAGCAAATGGTTTCTCACCAGTGTGGCTCATCATATGCGTTTTCAAATGGGACTCATAGCTAAACGTTTTCCCACACTGAGAACATTTCCAACGCTTGCTGTCAGTATGACGTGTCACCTCACCTTCCCACTGTTCATCATCGCCGTCAGAGTGAGGAGAGTGTGACGTATCGTCACCATCTGACATTGGAGCTAACCAGCCATCTGCTTGTGATCCTCCACCTTGCTGGCCATCAATTTCTGTTGTCCCGTGTTGACCGGAGCTGCTGCTTGGAAGCTCCTCCTCCCTGTTCTCCTCATATTGACCATCTTCAGCTTCAGTCTTCACATGGACACCAGTCACTGGCACTTCTATGAAATCTCCCTCCTCTTTTTTGATGTTGGGGCACAGCAGCTGCTCCTCCTCTTTGCCACTAGGGGACTCCAAAACCTCCTCTTTAACGCCAGGTAACTCCGACTTTTTCCGCTCAGGACAGGGTTTTCCTTCACCCGCATCTGCGGAAAACGAGATTCACCTGCTTCAGTGATTTCGATCTGTTCTGACTAATGATATATGCAACCGGTTGTGTTAGTGACATACATCAAATTGTTTGTAACATATCATAGTTGCCAACGTCCAGTAAAGTTTACTTGTTGAAAGGGTAACCTCTTGAGATGCATCATTTAATATTCTAGAAGCCTGGAAAAAAAATGTTAAAAGTTGAAAAACGACTTGCATATACAGGTACTGTATTAGTATTTCTTTTTTATGCCCCTGTTTTTTCTCATACTGGCCGAGATTTAGCGACGCTGTAGTGTCTGAAGACTTGTCCTGACTGCAGGGGGTCCATGAAACAATTTGGTTTTCAAAATAACATATGAATGTATTCATGACTGTTTAATAAAGGAATCAATTCAACCAGTATAACTCATGGAAGGCCAGGGACCTATTTTCACGTATTTTAAGAGTCATTCAATCCTAGTTACTTAAGTATCGCATTAATACTAAAGTATCTCGAAAACGTACTTGAATTCCACTTTAAGACTTAAGTGGATGTGACTTAATGTGCGAACTTGAAAAAAAGTATGAAAATACATCCCTGGCACTGAATGAGTTCAGACATGTTTAAAAATGTTTTTTTTTTTTTTTTTTGTGGAATAGACCCACGTAATCTACGTCATCTAAATGTAATCAATAAATATTTGCCTGCAGTCTGTCTGTGGGAAATTGACCGAGTTTGTTGAGAGGGTGCGTGCCAATTGCAATTTTTATTTTGTAAACGTCAGTAACAAACACGTCGTTTTTCAACGTCTGTTTTTAAAAGGTGATCGCAAAACCCTAAAGAGGACAAAAAGTCTTGACGACGAAAGTAACAAACCTGCCGTAATGTAAACAATTGGAGGCCGCATACGAAGCTTGTCCAGCGGTTGACCTTCTTGACGCTTTTTCTCCTCTTGGGCTCCACAATCCTCCTCTTCGATCTTCACTTTCATTCTTGCGCACTTTCGCGACAAATTCACGACACTCGACGCTTGCACTTGATGTCTGCTGCGCCAAGGTGCCGATTAAAAAAAAGAACAACTAAAAATAAAAACGTCTTTGTTTGGTGGCAAGCTAAGCTTTGCTAACAAAAGCTAGGCTATGCTAAACAAGGCCGAGAAGCGTCAACGAGCATTGGGAAGTTATATTTTTTTTTAAAAAGTGTTTAACAGTAATTAAGTAGCGATGGACGATCGGTGTCGCGAATTCGGTCATTTCAGTTCGAATTCATTACCAACAATTTTAGGAAACGCGTGTTTTTTTTTATGAAAGACTGAAGCCTGTTGGGTAGTTTCAGCTTTGCAACGTGCTATCTACGGCAAGCCCACTTAGACAGACTTTATTTTCATCTACACGTGAGATTAACCCAGCATTCAACACTAAAAAATATATTTTATATTATTAAATCTACAGGCTCAACGTATAACCTTCGTATGAAAAGTGGGTGCGCTAAAGTTTCGTTTTTATTCATCTAAACTAAGCAGTATATTCAATGTTCAGTGTTTTGAAAAGTTAACAACTACGAATACTGACAAACTAATTTGAAAAAAATGACCGTTAAAACAGGCAAAAAATTTTGCATCATGCTGCTGACTCAAAGATATGTGTACATATATGAGGATAGCAATAGCAAGGTTACAAGATATTTTTACATATATCAAATGGGACTCATAGCTAAACGTTTTCCCACACTGAGAACATTTCCAACGCTTGCAGAAGTATTTGGAAAGGCACATTTACACAAAAATTGTAATTACTAAGCTTCAGTGACATATAATTTGCACGCAGCTTGAAGATAATTGCTAGGATAATGTACAAAAACAGAACAAATCGCCATTTCAGTTTTTCTGATTTTGGAAAACCGGATGAATTGATGACCACGGAGAAAACGCATTTGAAAAGCCATACTTCATTCAAGATCACATTCAGGTACACCTTTGTCCTCTATTCACAAATAGACAAAGTTTCTCTCAAGTCATTTTCAATCAATTATTATACAAAGAGTCCCAGCCACGAATGACAAAAAAGACAAATGATCATGAAGAAAAAACAATTTGATCCAATGTATCATTTTCCCTTAAAAATCACATGAAAGGATCCTTTGTAAAGCAATCAAATATATGCCAAGAAATGCCAAGACACACATAACACACTAGAATAACACAAATCATTCATCAATTCAATGGTATACGCCTGAAAAAGCTTCTTTTTTTAACATGTTAAAATTATATCACTGATCATTGATATTCTCAACAGCACACTTGTGCCTCTTTGCTAGATACTTGCTATAGAATGTTTGATCACAGACTGAACAGGCAAAAGGTTTCTCACCAGTGTGTGTCCTTGTGTGTTGTGTCAAAGTCCTCTTACAAGAAAATTTTTTACCACAAATTGAACAGACAATATGTTTCTCACTAGCATGTGTTAGTGTGTGTTGTTTCAAGTTTCCCTTTAGAGAAAATGCCTGACCACAAACCGAACAGGTAAAAGGTTTCTCACCAGTGTGAATTTTTGTGTGAGATCTCAAAATGCCCACGGAAGAAAATTTTTGTCCACATACAGAACAGGCAAATGGTTTCTCTCCCGTGTGAATTCTTGTGTGTTGTTTCACGTGTCCCTTTTGAGAAAATCTTTGACCGCAAATTGGACAAGCAAAAGGTTTCTCACCAGTGTGTATTCTTGTATGTCTTCTCAAGTTTGCCTTCGAGGAAAATTTTTGACCGCAAATCGAACAGGGGAAGGGTTTCTCACCAGTGTGGGTTCTTGTGTGCTCTTCTAAATGTGCCTTAACAGAAAATCTTTTACCACACACAGTGCAGGCAAAAGGTTTTTTGCCAGTGTGGGTTCTCGTATGAATTTTTAAGTGTGCCTTTAAACTAAATCTTTGACCACATACAAGACAAGCAAAAGGTTTCTCACCAGTGTGAGTTCTTGTGTGCTGACTCAAGTGTCCCTTTTGAGAAAATTTTTGATCACAAACTGGACAGGTAAAAGGTTTCTCACCAGAATGAGTGTGACTTCTTGTGTGTTGTCTCAAGTGTCCCTTTTGAGAAAATCTTTGACCACAAACTATACAGGCAAAAGGTTTCTCACCAGTGTGAATTCTTGTATGTTGTCCCAAAGTTGACTTTTGAGAAAATCTTTGACCACAAACCAAACAGGGGAACGGTTTCTCACCAGTGTGGGTTCTTGCATGCTCTCTAAAGTTTCCCTTTTGAGAAAATCTTTGACCACAAATTGAGCAGGCAAAAGGTTTCTCACCGGTGTGGGTTCTAGTGTGTTTTGTCAAGCTGTCCTTATGAGAAAATCTTTGGCCGCAAACTGCACAGACAAATGGCTTTTCACCAGTGTGGATTCTTGAGTGTGTTTTAATGTATGCTTTTCTAGAAAATCTTTGACCACAAACCAAACAGACAAAAGGTTTTTCTCCCGTATGGGCTATCATATGTCTTTTCAAATAGGATTTGCAGCCAAACGTTTTCCCACACTGAGAACATTTCAAGTGTTTGCTCCCAGGGTAACGTCCCATTGTACCTTCCTGCTGTTCATCCTCATCGTTATCGTCATCATAACCATCATTATTATCACCGTCATCATCCTCATCATCAGTGTGAAGAGAGTGTGACAATGCGATGTCACTACCTGACATTGGCGCTAACCATCCGCCTGCTTGCGATCCTCTCCAGTGCTCGCCTTCAACTTCTGTTGTCATGTGTTGACTGGAGCTTGGAGGCTCCAACTCTTTTTTGTCTTCATATTTACCTTCTTCATTTTCAACCTTCACATTGACACAAGTCACCACCAACTCCGTGATATCCCCCTCTTCTTTAATGCAGGGTGGCAGCTGCTCCTCCTTTTTGCCACTAGGGAGCTCTGACTCATCTTGAACACCGGGCAACTCTGGCTCCTGCTGTTTGGGACCAAGATACCCTTCACTCATGTCTGCGGGACATAAGACACACACAGTTAGGTAAAGTGCCATTGACGGAATAAGACACAATGACAAATTTCCCCCTAATTTTCCTTAGGCCTTGCCCCAATTGGGGGTCTCTTTTGTCATCGACCCGGCTGGCTGGCCCCTTCCCCATCCAAACACTGATAATTATTATAATTAAGAACAATTATTGAAGGAAAAATGCCAAATCTCATTCAAACATATACAACCCATGTATTCACGAATGAGTATTTGTTCAGGGTGTGGTAAGAAGGAAATGGATTTAAAAAGTATTGGCGAAACACGTGACAAACCTGCACTGTTGAAAACAAGTGAAGGCTGCTTGCAAAACTTGTCCAGAAGTTGAACTTCTTGTCGCCTATTCTTCTCTTGGGCTCCACAAAGATCTTCCTCCATCTTGACTTTCATCTTTGCGCACACATTCACTCGATGTTCGCCACACTTTTGCTCGCACTTGATGTCTGCCGAGTCAACAAACGTGGCTGTTGTGTTTGCGGCTAGCAAAATAAGCTAAGCTAAACTAAGCTAAGCTAAACAAGCTTCGACGAGCACTGAGATGATTTGGACCGCACGCAAAGATGTAAAACGTGAGTTTGATTGCAATAAAGTAGCAGTGGGCATTCAGTGACAAGCCTTTGGAATTTTCAGTTCGAATTCACGTCGAATTTGGGGGGTTTCAACGCCTGTGAATTCGTAAAAAGAAACGAGGAAGCAAGAGATCCGCATCGGGTTTGCAGCCTGCAACCTTCGAGTTAATGCGACGTTCACGAACGAACCGACTCCTTTGAACGTTTGGGCTCGAATTTTATTTTTATTATTTTTCACTTTTACTACTTAAAGTGCAATTACGTGCAACAATGAGCAGTATATGACATTCATAACATATTCGTTATGTGTGTATACGGATTGTAATTAATTAGTTATCAAGTCAATCTTTTTGTCAAATCTCCACCCCGAACAAATGTTTTTTTTCTAAATACAACGTTCACGTGGAAGATATTTGCTAAGATATTGTGCAAAGATTGACTTAAAAAACGAAGAAAAAAAGAGTAGGTGGATGCAAGGTATATAATACAAAAAAAGCGTTTGAAAATCCATATTTTACTCAAGATCACGTTACACCTTTTGACCTCACCACAGTCAACATTTCTCCACAATTTCACGTAATAATTCACTTTTAATTCACGTAAAACGACATACGGTTTGCAATATGGAGGATTGGTAGCACTTTTTTGTCAAATTGATACCTGGAACGCTTCTGTCGTATCTGTCAAATATTGAAACCAGTGCTTTTGATACATAGAATTTCTCCTAGCACTAATAAATTATTTTAAAGAAAGGCTCATGAAAACAAATGTGACATTTCCCAAGAAAACGTTTAAATAACAAGGGCAACGTTCTAGTATAATTTCTAGTTCATTTTAAATATCCCCGCTAGAGGGCGACAGGTACCTTGAAATAAGGCCAGGTATAAATCGGTTGGCTTTTTTTAAGACATTCTGAAGACTTTACATACACAATAAAAAAAGGTAGGAAATAAAATAATGAATACAAAACACACGTCAAGTACACACATCACTGATCATTTCAACGACCCTAAAAAGAAAGGGTGTTCACATGATATATGTGCTTTCTTCCACCACTAATGCTAACTTGATAATATATAAATATTCATTGATTATTGATTTTTCTCATCAGCACACTTGTGTCTCTTCTCTAGACATTTACTTAGGAATCATTGACTACAAACTGATTGGGCTATGGTTTTCTCACCGGTGTGGGTTCTTGTGTGTTTTTCCAAGTGTGCCTTTTGAGAAAATCTTTGACCACAAATTGTACAGGGGAAAGGTTTCTCACCAGTATGGGTTCTTGTGTGTATTCTTAAGGTACCAGCTCTCGAAAATGTTTTACCGCAAACAGAACAGGCAAAACGTTTCTCATCAGCGTGGATTCTTGTGTGTTGTTTCAGAGTTAACTTTTGAGAAAATCTTTGACCACAAACCAAACAGGGGAAGGTTTTCTCACCGGTGTGCATTCTTGTGTGCACTCTCAAGTTTCCCTTTTGAGCAAAACTTTGCCCACAAACTGTGCAGTCGAAAGGTTTCTCACCTGTGTGAGTTCTTGTGTGTTTTATCAAGCTTGCTTTCAAAGGAAAACTTTTGTCACACAATGAACAGGCAAAAGGTTTCTCTCCAGTGTGGATTCTTATGTGTGATATCAAGCTTACTTTAACAGAAAAACTTTTACCACAAACTGAACAGCCAAAAGGTTTCTCTCCAGTATGTGTTCTTGTGTGTGATGTCAAGGTTGGTTTCACAGAAAAACCCTTACCACAAACAGAACATACAAAAGGTTTCTCACCAGTATGAGTTCTTGTGTGTATTTTCATGGATGCCCTACTAAAACAGGTTTGACCACAAACTGGACAAGTCAGACGTTTCTCACCAGTGTGCATGCTTGTGTGTGACTCTAATGCCTTTTTCTGAGAAAAGCTTTTATCACAAAATGAACAGGAAAAAGGTTTCTCACCATCGTGGATTCTTGTGTGTTGTCTCATGACCAACTTTTGAGCAAATCTTTGACCACAAACCGAACAGGAAAAAGGTTTCTCACCAGAGTGAATTCTTGTGTGTGCCGTCAAGTTTGACTTTTGTGAAAATCTTTGACCACAAACTGTGCAAGAAAAAGGTTTCTCACCAGTGTGTGTTCTTGCGTGTGCTGTCAAGTTTGACTTATGAGAAAATCTTTGGCCACAAACTGAACAGGCAAAAGGTTTTTCTCCCGTGTGGCTCATCATATGTCTTTTCAAAAAGGACTTGTGGTCAAAAGTTTTGCCACACTGAGAACATTTCCATCGTTTGCTGTCAGTCTGACGAGTCATCTTACCATCCTGCTCATCATCATCATCATCATCATCATCATCATCATTCATGTGGAAAGTTGTGTTTTCACTATCTGAAATTGGAGCTGACCAGCTGTCTGCTTGTGATCCTCCACACTGCTGGTCATCAGTTTCTATTGTCACGTGCTGATTGGAGCAGGTGCTTGCAAGCTCCGCCCCTTTCTTTTCCTCATACTGCCCTTCATCTTCACTCTTCACATTAACAACGGTCACCGACAATTCAGTAAAATCTTCCTCGTACTTCATGCATGGTGGAAATTCCTCTTTTTTGGTGTTGGGGTGTTGCAGCTGCTCCTCCTCTTTGCCAATAGGGGGCATCAACTCCTCTTTAAGGCCAGACAAGTCTTTTTCCTGCCTCTCAGGATCGAGATATTCTTCAATCACATCTGTGAAACACGAAACCACACGTATCATTTTGTTGTGACCTTGATGCTGATACTTTTTTGTTCCCTGTTTTATAATGGATCACGTGAATGAAAGAATAGAAAACCAGTTTTGCTGAGGCAAGAAACTGTCTTTTGACACATTGTCTTTTCACACGTTTGTGAACCTCACGATCGACCCCCCCAGACCACACCATCAGATGCACATAAGTCACTTTTGGGGATGGCAATAACGTGATATCAAATATGCCGAGGTCGGATGCTGTTCAAAGATTGTTGAAAAGTATTGACGAAGCACGGGACAAACCTGGCGTGTCAAACACAACCGGTAGCTGCTTGTTTAGCTCGTCCAGCATTTGACCCTCCTGTCGCTCCTTCTCCTCTTGTGCTCCATAAAGATCCTCTACGATCTTCACTTTCATTTTAGCGCGCACTTTCATCGACGTTCACCACACTTTTCCCTCGCACTTGATGTCTGCTGGGCCGACAAACGCGCCTGCTTTGTTAGCAACTAAAAGCTAAGCTAAACTACGCTAAACAAGTCCAGCGAGCACGGAAACGATTTGAACCGCACACGAAGATGTAAAACTTACGTTTGATAGCAAGGAAATGGCGTTGGACACTCCGTGGCAAGGCTATATAATTTTCGTTTTAAATTCGGGACGAATATGCTCACCTAACGCCCGTAGATTCCTAAAAATGGATTCGGAAACCTCGAGAGATCGGTTTGCATCTGCAACGTGCGATCGACGCGTCATGTGACGTTCACGAACGAATCAACTCTTTTGAACTACTCTTCTCGGCGAAGGGGGCTCGAATCTTTGCAGAGAGCTGTCCACACGCATGTATTTTTCGAGATTTTTCCATTTGCCTTTTGGATTGCCTTTCAGTGGTGGGACGTCAGGGCTTGCAAGGCCTTCTCTGCTGGCCTAACAGAACCTGACACCATTATCATAATAAACTATAATAATTATAATAACTATAATGAAAGTCAATTTCATTACAAATTCATTTTTTACAAAATGTATATCTTATATAGTTTTTATTTGTAAAATTATTCTCCATTTTCTGTTCTTTTCGTGTTATATCCATTTGGTTATGCTCCTTCTAGTGCTGTAGTTTTAAGTAAACTTTTTTAGTCAATTCAAATTCAGCTAACTTGTGTCGCCTGTATGGCTGTTTGTAAAACCAGGGCATTCGCACCAACATGGCGTGGGCTTCTTGGATATGTCACCGGCCTGTATAACTTAATAGACGTGTGGAAGTCACCGCTGGCCACTGGATTGGTTGATGGATTGATTGGATGGATGAATAGATGGAATATAATAGAGAAAAGATGTTTCAAATACCTTTATTCAGGTCACAGTCAGATATACATTTTCATCTTTAAAACTGCAAGCCCAGACCTCAAATATTGCTCAACACTTGTACATAGAAAATCACAGAAAGTACTCGGAATTCCATGAACACAAAATGCAAAAGAGTAGAGATCATTTACAGCTTACTTTTCGCTGCTCTCCTCAGTAGCACACATGTGCTTCTTCACTAGATATGTACTTTGGAATCGTTGGCCACAAATTGAACAGGCAAAAGGTTTTTCACCAGTGTGGGTTCTTGTGTGTTGTCTCAAGTGTTCCTTTTGAGAAAATCTTTGACCACAAATGGAACAGGGGAAAGGTTTCTCACCAGAGTGGGTTCTTATATGTTGTCTCAAGGTACCCGCTCGAGAAAATCTTTGACCGCAAACAGAACAGGCAAAAGGTTTCTCACCGGTGTGGGTTATTGTGTGTTGGCGCAAGGTTAACTTTTGAGAAAATCTTTGCCCACAAACCAAACAGGGGAAAGTTTTCTCACCAGTGTGGATTCTTGTGTGCACTTTCAAATTTCCCTTTTGAGAAAATCTTTGACCACAAACTGTGCAGGCAAAAGGTTTTTCACCTGTGTGTGTTCTTGTGTGTTTTATCAAGCTGTCCTTATGAGAAAATCTTTGGCCACAAACTGAGCAGACAAACGTTTTTTCGCCAGTGTGTATTTTTGAATGTGTTTTCATGGATGCCTTATAAGAAAATCTTTGACCACAAACTGAACAGGTAAAAGGTTTTTCTCCTGTGTGGCCTATCATGTGCCTTTTCAAATAGGACTTGCGATCAAATGTTTTCCCACACTGAGAACATTTCCAGTCTTCTCTGCCAGGGTGATGCGGCATCTTACCGTCCTGCTCTTCATCATCATCATCATCATCATCATCATCATCATCTTCATTTTGGAAAGTTGAGTTGTCACTATCTGACATTGGGGCAAACCAGCTTTCTGCTTGTGATCCTCCATCATGCATTGCATCACCTTCTGTTGTCACGTGTTGACTGGAGCTGCTTCCCCGAGGCTCCGCCCCTTTCTTCTCCCCATACTGTCCTTCATCTTCAAACTTCACATTGACGACAGTCACTGGCAACTCTGTCAAATCTCTCTCCTCTTTCATGCATGGTGGCAGCTGCTCTATTTTAAAGTTGGTTTCCTCCTCTCGGAAACCAAGGGGTTCAGACTCCTCCCATTTAACGCCGGCCAACTCAGTATCCCGTCGCTTGGGACCGTGATATTCTTCACTCATGTCTGCGGAACATATAGGCAGGTACATATATCATTTATACTTATCCTTACAAAACTAACTGAGCTACAACCATGGTTCATCTAGTTTACCTTTCATGCCTTATATACAGTGGTAAACGTGGCACAGATGGGAGAGTTTGGCTGGATTACCAAGATTATGAGGAATGTTTGGCAAATGGAGAAAATGTTTGGTTCTTACATGCATCTGTTATAATAATTTTACTTTATTGCAAGGGGACTTGCTGACAAAGTAATTGTTTTTCTGTAATTTGTTTTCATAAAAGCATACATGCATGAATATTTTTCGAGCATCAACATTTTGGTACTCTTCTGTTAATGAAATGAAAATAAAAAATATTGTTATGAACGAAAGCTGATCTGAAAATTAACCAACGAAAAAGGCGTTACTTTGAAATTGCAGTGAAATAGAATTCTTTTTTTAAAGGCGTATCAATAACGTTAAATTCAACAGGCCCAGGGCAAATAGTGTAAAAAAAAAAAAAAAAAAAAAATCACTGGAATGTTATTGTAAAGTATTACTAAGAAAGTGACAAACCTTCTCGGGGAAACGCAACTCGAGGTTGCTTGCAAAGAGCGTCGAGCAGTTATTATAGTTGATTCTTCTCCCCTTGGGCTCCACAAAACTCCTCGATCTTGCCTTTCATTCAAGCGCACAATTTCACTCTCATTTTATGACACTTGACGCTCGCACTTTTGTGTCTGCTCAAGCCAACAAACGCGTCTGCTATGTTAGCGGCTAGCAAGCTTAACCAAGCTAAACTATGCTAAATCAATATTCAGCGAGAACGGAGATTATTTGAGCCGTACGCGAAATTGTAAATATTGTTTGACTGCGGTGAACTAGTGACGAGGATTTAGTGTCGAGGCGTCAAAACTTCGTTGAAACCCGAGTGGCTCAAAATAAAGAAAGCTAGTTAAGAAATAGCTCTGCTATGTGCAATCTACGGCGAGTCCACATGGACAAACCTTACGACAACAACACATGAAGGAATCCTGATCTGTTTTTGTAAGAAAAGCTTTTCGTTCTTCATGTTCAATACTGTGCATGATTTCATAAGATGTTCTCCACACTTGACGTTCGTATTCGATGTATTAAATAAGATACGCTATACCAAGCAAAGCCGAGAAACTTCAACGATCCTGGGACGACTTTGTCTGGTTTGGACTCAATTTACTTTCGTCGGTGAATATTTAATATGTCCAACCGGGCTTCCCGTAGTTAGCAAGTTCAAGCGCTACTCCTTATCGGGGTTCGCTTTTCTTTTTTATTCATCCGCACGCGTCAAACGAAAAAAAAATCGACTTGAATTCGAATTGAAAGTTTAGAAACTTGTCAATGAGTGCATCTCTATTTTGTTTCAATCAAACTCTACATCTTTGTGAATAGTTCCATTCGTCTAAGGGCCATTGAAGTTTCTAGGCCTTGCTTAGCTTAGCTTGCTAGACGCTAACAAAGTAGACGCGTTTGTTGGCTGAGTAGACACAAAAGTCAAGTGCGTGTGTACAGTAAGTTGAAGGTGGAGTGAAAGCGTGCGCAAGAATGAAAGTGAAGATCAAAGAGGAACTTAGTGGAGCCCGAGAGGAGAAGGGGCGACAAGAAAGTCAACTTCTGGTCAAGCTTTGCAAGCAGCCTCCAGATGAGTGCAACACGCCAGGTTTGTTACTTTGCTCAGTCAACATCAAGTCTTAATGTGGAAAGTGTGTGCATCTGATGGTGCCCCCTAGCTGACAGCCACCTGTGTAACTCAGGGGCTCGACCCTTATGCAGATGTTTAACGTCCAAACTAAGGATAAAGAATAGTCCTTTTTGTCGGGCCTATTTTTGCTAACATACGGCGCGCGGGCCGATTCCGTCCCGCAAAAGGTTTTAACCCGGTCCCCGAGACGATTTTGTAAGGATAAAATTGAGTTGATTTCTTTTAATAAATGTAAAACTTGAAATGCTTTATGATGAATAGTATTAATGCTGATGTTGTGCTTGGTCTGTTTAATATAAAATACACAACAGATTGACTTTACCATGTGTTTCTTGTGTCCCGCAGACATCCGTGTAGAATATCTCGGCCTCCAGAGACAGGAGCCAGAGTTACCAGGCGTTAAAGAGGAGGAAACGGAGCCCCCTAGTGTCAAAGAGGAGGAGCAGCTGGAGTGCGCCGACGTCAAAAATGAGGAGCAGCCGCCACTATACGTTAAAGAGGAGGCAGATTTCACAGAGTTGCCGGTGACTGGTGTTCGTGCGAAGACTGAAGTTAAAAAAGGTCAAGATGAAGAGAAGAACGGGGAGGAGCCTCTCAGCAGCAGCTCCACTCAACACATAACAGGAAATGATGGCCAGCAAAATGGAGGATCACAAGCAGACGCCTGGTTAGCTCCGATGTCAGATGGCGATGACGCAACATCACAATCTCCTCACGCTGATGATAAGGATGATGATGAGGAAGATGAAACTGATGAAGAGTGTAAAAGTGAGATGATAGGGCACACAAACAGCAAGTCTTGGAAATGTTCTCAATGTGGGAAAACGTTTGGCTTCAAGTTGGATTTGAAAAGACATATGATGAGCCACACTAGAGACACACCTTTTGCGTGTTCCACTTGTGGTCAAAGATTTTCTCTGAAGGAACACTTAAAATTCCACATAAGAACCCACACTGGTGAGAATCCTTTTGCCTGCTCGGTTTGTGGCAAAATATTTTCTTCTAAGCACTATGTAAAAATACACATAAGAAACCACACTGGCGAAAAACCTTTTGCCTGTTCGTTTTGTGCACAAAAATTTTCTGTAAAGGCATCATTGATCGAACACACAAGAATTCACACTGGTGAGAAACCCTTTGCCTGCTCAGAATGTGGCAAATGTTTCTCTTTGAAGAGAAAATTCCTATACCACACAAAAACCCACACTAAAGAGAAACCTTTTGCCTGTTCAATATGTGGACAAAGATTTTCTCTGAAGGGAACAATGATACATCACACAAGAATCCACACTGACGAGAAACCTTTTGCCTGCTCAGTATGCGGACGAAGATTTTCTGTAAAGGATAATTTGAAAACTCACTCAAAAATCCACACCGGTGAGAAACCTTTTGCTTGCTTGATTTGCGGTAAAAGATTCATTCAAAATGGAAACTTGAGACTACACACTCAAACCCACACTGGTGAGAAACCGTATGTATGTTCATTCTGTGGTCAAAAATTTACTAGAAAGGGAACCTTGAGACAACATACAAGAACCCACACAGGTGAGAAACCCTTTGCCTGTTCAACCTGTGGTCAAAGATTGCAAAGTAAGTATTTAGCAAAGAGACACAAGTGTGCTGTTGAGAATAGCATTGATCAGTGAAGCTATCAGTGATGTCTCATTTTACATTATTATTATTGAAATATTTATTTTTTCAGTTGAAATATCGTGACACTGAATGAGCTCTTATACTGGGATCAGTTTGAAAGAATGTGTTATCAAAGATCCTTAATTGTAAATAATCCGCCTTCCTTATACCTTCTTGTATTGTATCTATTTTGTATCACAAGTACTGTATTTTTTTTTCTTTCAAGTCTCCCGTGAACAATTATTGATAATTATCACTCATGCTAAAACTCACGAAGCAATGTACTGGTATATGATTTGATCTTTGTTGTTTTCAGTTAGCCAATTATCGAATTATTGTTATAAATACTTTGGAGAAAGCTTGACCGTGGTGAGATGAAAAATTATACCTGAGCATGATATGTACGTGTATGTCCTAAAATATATATATTTATATGTGTGTGTGTGTGTTCTGTATGTGCCTATATAAAGTTTTATTTTAAAATTACTGCTTTTGTGTTATTGCTATTTGATTGAAGTTTGTTCAAGTGGACTTGCCGTCAAAGTTGCTTTTAGGTCTTTTGCACTTATGATACAGCAATTCATCATCACTTCCGTCAAAGCTGCAATCACTGCCGAGTGGATGTGTAATTCGCGGTAGCTGCCATTGTATCTTCTCGCTCCCACAGGGGAATCGTGATTCCATCGGACCTGGTGGCGTTGCTGTTTCTCATTGGACGACACCATTCGTAGTTATAAACAGCTTCAAACAATCACACGACTAAATAAGGACTAACGACCAAATATATTTTAAAATATTTGTTAGACATATGTTATTCCTCTTTTTTACTCCGCCCGTTTTTTGACGCGTTTCAACTCATTCCGTTTGTCCGATCCACATCATTCCAATTTCATAATATTCCAATTAATCACGCGACAAAATGTTTGCATTTTTCTCGTTCCAAAAATTTACCGATTTCCCTAATGGTGCTATCTTTAGGCACCTGCGATCTTTAGTGGTTGCAATATGAAGAAGCTGACATTTCTTCAGACATTTCTGTTGTTTTAGTATTGCTAGTCCCACACTTACCAGAGGTAAAATGAGCACAGGGTGTGTAAATATTTATGCTGCTCATTATATGTGGAAAGACAGAGCTCAACTGTTTGGTACCATTTCAGTTTTCCAAATTTTTAGAAGAGCATCGTTCCAGAAAGAAAAAGGCATGTAAAAAGCTGTACTTTATTGATGTACATCTTCATCTCATCACAAAGTCAAAGTTTCTCCAAAGTACAGTTAAATCAACCATTCACTGGCAGACCACACAAGAGACATACAAAATCTACTTGAAATACAAAATACTTTAGGTAAAATACATGAATGAGAATGATTTAAATCTTCCTTCATTATACCTTAATTATGACACAGTTAAAAAATATTGTATTATTTTTTAAATGAACAGAACTAATGGACATTTACATGCAAAATTCTGGTTTGATTGGAATCTGTAGCCTATCGCCATGTTGGTGCCACAATTTGAATAAAAAAAATAAAAAAAATGAGTCTGTACTTTCTTATTCATATAAAAGATAAAATGAAATCATATTCATCACTTCATTGATCACTGCTAGTCTCACCAGCACTCTTTTGCCTCTTAGATTTAACCTGATGTGAGACTCTTTGACCCCTTATTGAGCAGGCAAAAGGTTTCTCGGTGTGGGTTTGTAAGTGCGTGTTTAAATTGCCTTTTGTGGAGAACCTTTGGCCACAAACTGAGCAGGCAAAACGTTTCTCACCAGTGTGGATTCGTTTGTGTTGTATCAAGGTTCCATTTTGAGAAAATCTCTGACCACAAACTGAACATGCAAAAGGTTTCTCACCAGTGTGGGTTCTTGTATGTTGGATCAAGGTTCCATTTCTAGAAAACCTTTTACCACAAACCGAACATGCATAAGGTTTCTCGCCAGTGTGGGTTCTTGCGTGTTCTCTCAAGCTTCCATTTTGAGTAAATCTTTGACCACAAACCGAACAGACAAAAAGTTTCTCACCCGTGTGTGTCCTTGCATGTCTTATTAAGTGTCCATTCCGAGAGAAACTTTGGCCGCATTCTGAGCAGACGAAAGGTTTATCCCCGGTGTGGGTTCTTACGTGCCGTCTCAAGGCTCCCTGCTGAGAACATCTTTGCCCACAAACAGAGCAGACAAAAGGTTTCTCACCAGTGTGAGTTCGTGTATGTTGGATCAAGGTTCCTTTTCTGGAAAATCTTTGGTCACAAATGGAACAGGCAAAAAGTTTCTCACCAGTGTGGCCAATCATATGTCTGTCCAAATTGAATTTGTAGCCAAAGGTTTTGCCACACTGAGAACATTTCCAGCATTTGCTGTCAGGGTGACCAGTCATCTCACCTGCCCACTCTTCATCATCATCATCATCATCAGTGTGAGGGGAGTGTGACGCTGTGTCGTCCCCATCCGACATTGGAGCTAACCAGCCATCAGGTTGTGATCCTCCATCTTGCTCGCCATCGATTTCTGTCATCATGTGTTGACTGGAGCTGCTGCTTGGAGGCTCCGCCCCTTTCCTCTCTTCATGTTGATCGTCTTCATCTTCTGTCTTCACGTGGACATGAGTCACCGGCAATTCAGTGAAATCTCCCTCCTCTTTCATGCATGGTGGCAGCTGCTCCTCTTTTTTGATGTTGGGGTGCTGCAGTTGCTCTTCCTCCTTCACACCAGGCATCTCCCGCCACACCAGGATATTTTTTGCTAACGTCTGTGGACACATGACAGATGTTGCAAAGTTACTCTGGTATGACTGTCGAAAAGGTTTGGAAAGTGCAAACCTGCCG
Organism: Hippichthys cyanospilos; assembly: GCF_059441005.1. Classification (NCBI taxonomy): domain Eukaryota; kingdom Metazoa; phylum Chordata; class Actinopteri; order Syngnathiformes; family Syngnathidae; genus Hippichthys; species Hippichthys cyanospilos. The sequence goes on along the minus strand of NC_142383.1, from coordinate 18,131,425 downwards.
TGTTGAAGAAAAGTGTCCAGCAGCAGTTGGCCTTCTCGTTACTCTTTTTGATTTCCACAAATTTACTCTTCGTGATTGACTCGTCCTTGTGTACATTTATTCACAGGATTTTCACAAGCCTTACGCTCGCACACGATGACTGCCGAGCCATTGTGTCAATAATAAACGCGTCTCCTTTGTTAGCAGCTAGCTAGCAAGCTAAGCTAAGCAGGGACGAGAAGCTTCAACCAGCAGACGTCTTGAGCCGCACACGAACATGTAAAAAATATGTACGACTGCAAGCAAGTGGTGAAGGACAGTATTGAAGCTACAGTATGTCTGGATTATTGAGTAAATAAAGTGCGTATGATTCCGTAAAAGGAAAAAAAGACCCATAGAAGTAGATGTGCTACGCAGTATCTACGGCAAGCCTAGTTGGACAATTTTTGTAAATGCTAAACAACGCGACTTCGATCATAATGTAACACACACATAAATAATCCAGTTCATTGATAATAAAACTTTATCAATCCGCCGTAGCAAATTAAAGAGTCGTAAAACGAGCCATTGCGCAGGACAGTGCAAGAAATCATCCTCTTTCGTTTACTTCTTTACTTACAATTTTGTTTTAATTTGTCGGGCGAATTTCCTCTCGTCAGTGACGTAAAAATTGTCCAACTGGATTTGCCATACTTAACTGGCGTGGGCTTTCTCTCTTTTACGAATCCACACACATTACAGAAAAGAATTCGTGATGCATTCAACCCGAAAGTCCCAGAGAATTGACTTTCTATCGCTAGTTCTTTGCTATCAAACTCACAATTTACACATTCACGCGTGGTTCAATAAGTCTAAGGGCCGTTAATCAGCATTGATTAGCTTAGCCTGCTAGCCGCTAACAAAGCAGGCGCGTTTGTTGGCTCTGCAGGCATCACTTGCGAGCGTCACCTTTGTTGAACAACGAGTGGAAATGTACGCAAGAACCGAAGACAAGCTCGAAGAGGAGCTTCTTGGAGGCCAAGAGGAGAAGGGGCTACAAGAAGGTGAACTTCTGGACGAGCTTTGCATCCGGCCTTCCATTGTTTTCAAGTCCCGGCTTTTCAACAACCTACCTGTGTTTGTTCATTTATTTTTTACAATATCGTACATGGGTCCGTTTTCTATTACGTCATTGACATGCCAACATTTGGGCTGTGTTCTTCTGTTGGCCTCCCCTGGTGACTGTTTCCCACGGGCTTTATACTTAACACGATTTTTTTTCCAGGTCCAAACAATCCACCCATCCATCCATTTTCTAGAAGCAAATGAAAGATTCTTGCTTCAGCAATGCAGTTTTTTTTATTGTTGTTATTTTGCTCATGTGGACCATCTTATAACTCTGAACATAAAATACCCAACAGCAAGATCACAAGAAAATGACTTTACAACGCACTTGTGTCTTGTATGCCACAGACGCAAGTGAAAAGTATCTCAGCGCTGGCGTTAAAGAGGAGGAGTCCGAGTCCCCTGGTGTCAAAGAAGAGGATCAGCTGCAGCGTCCCAACATCAAAAAAGTGGAGCAGAGGCCACCATACATGAAAGAGGAGGAAGATTTCTCAGAATTGTTAGTGACTCGTGTCCATGTGAAAAATGAAGATGAAGAAGATCAACAGGAAGTGGAGAAATGGGAGGCACCCTCAAGCTCCACTCAACACACGACAACTGAAATGAATGGTCAGAACAGTGGAGGATCACAAGAAGACAACTGGTTTGCACCAATGTCAGACGGTGAAGACACAAGGTCACACTCTCCTGACACTGATGATGATGATGACAAACAGTCTAAAGGTGAGGTGACACGTCACAGGGACAAGCCTTGGACATGTTCTCATTGTGGGAAAAACTTTAAGTTCAATTGGTCTTTGAAAAGACATATGTTTGGCCACACTGGTGAGAGACCTTTTGCCTGTTCAGTTTGTGATCAAAGGTTTTCTTATAAGGAATACTTGAAAGCACATGTAAAGACCCACACTGGGGAGAAACCTTTTGCGTGTTCGGTTTGTGGTAAAAAGTTCCTATTTAAGCCAGACTTAACGAGGCACTTAAGAATCCACACTGGTGAGAAACTTTTTGCTTGTTCAGTTTGTGGTAAACATTTTGCTTTGAAGGGAACTTTGAAACAACATACAAAAATCCATTCTGCTGAAAAACCCTTTTCCTGTTTGATTTGTAGTAAAAAATTCCGTTTAAGGATAGGCTTAACGCAACATGCAATAATCCATACTGGTGAGAAACCTTTTGCTTGTTCAGTTTGTGATAGAACATTCAATAGGAAAGCACTCTTAACTATCCACACAAGAACCCACACTGGTGAAAAACCTTTTATGTGTTCCATTTGTGGTCAAAGATTTTCTCACAAGGGATACTTAAAATCACATACAAAAACCCACACTGGTGAGAATCCTTTTTCCTGTTCGATTTGTGATAGGACATTCAGTAGGAAAGCACTCTTAACTTCTCACACAAGAACCCACACTGGTGAGAAACCCTTTTCTTGCTCAGTTTGTGGTCAATGTTATTCTGCTAAGATAAGCTTGACAGCGCATACAAAAACACACGCTGGTGAGAAACCTTTTGCTTGTTCGGTTCGCGGTCACAGATTTTCATGCCGGTCATCCGTAAAAGTACACACAAGAACCCACATTGTCGAGAAACGTTTTTCCTGTTCTGTTTGTGGTAAGGGTTTTACTAGGAATGGAAGCCTGAAACGACACACAAGAATCCATAGTGATCAGTGAAGCTATGATGTCATATTAACATTAATGTTCTTTTACATACATTCTATTTGGTCACCTACCATTGAAGTGATGAATGATTTGTGGATAATTCTTATTTTTAATATTGAAGGTCAGTTAAATGGCAGGCATTGTTTATAATAAGAAGGCGTGATTAGATCATTGAATTATAAAATTACCTGTTTTCATGCGATTTAGAGGAAAATTTTATAATGGACCAAATTGGTCTTCCTTTAAAAAAGTCATTGTTTTGGGGGTAAACTCTATGTATCAAAAATGTTGTATTGGTATTAGGCGACTACTCAATAAATGAGTACGCGTACAAAAAAATGATATTGATCATATCTATTTGTAAATAATCTACCTTCTTGTATTCATTCTACTTTCTTGTATTCCCAATACTTTCTGAGAAGTCTCCTTTGGTGTTGAGTAATGAGAATTATCATTTGAGCAGCAATGAATGTGATTTGGTCTTTTTTTTTCCCTGTGATGTTCATAAAAAAATAAAGCAAGGGGTGATTAAAATTGACTTAGGAGAAAGTTTGACTTTAATAATAAAGTAAATAAAGTAGATCTGTTTTCCCCAGATTGTGTGTGTAATGAAAAAAAACGAAAAATAATATCAACACTTTTGTTTTATTCTTTGCACATGTCTTAGCACACATCTGTGACAAGTGTAATATATAATAATATATATTTAAATCCAAAAGCAGTCTATCGCTTACTTTCTTGGGGCTGTTTATGGTGAAAAAATTACCACTAAGACGTGCTTACAAGCTCCAAAAAGGTGACTATTAGCGGTAGAGACCCTTTCAAGGGTAAAATATAAATAATGTCTACCAATTTTCGCTTTTCGGGTACATAAAAATTGTCCAAGTAGACTTGCCATACTTAACTGGCGTGGTATTTTTTATTTATTTTTTTTTACTTTTTACGAATCCATATCCGTTTAAAGTAAAAAATAAAAATAAAAAAGGTACCATAATCTACCCGAAAGTCCCGGAGCATTGCCACGGAGTTTCCATCGCTACCTCATAGCTGTTAAACTCAAGATTTACGTTTTCTGCATGTTTCGATTCGTCGAGGCTATTTGAAGCTTCTCGGCCTTGTTTAGCTTAGCTTAGCTTGCGAGCCGCTAACAAAGGAGACGCGTTTGCTTCTTCTGCGGACATCAATAGCGAGCGTCAAGTTTTTTGAACGTCGAGTGAAAATGTACGCAAGGAGCGAAGACAAGCTCGAAGAGGAGTTTCGTGAAGCCAAAGAGGAGAAAGAGCTTCAAGAAGGTCAATTGCTGGACGAGATTTGCATGCGGCCTTCAATTGTTTACAACGCTGCAGGTTTGTCACTTGCTCAAGTCACGACTTTTCATCAACCTTCCTGTGTTTGTTTGTTTATTTATTTTTCAAGTATCGTGCCTGGGTACGTTTTATTGTGCGTGTTTGACTTTTTTTTGCTCATGTGGCCCATCATAACTCAGAACATAAAATACCCAACAGAAAGATAGATCACAAGAAAGTGACTTTACGACGCACTTTACTCCTTGTGTCTTGTGTCCCACAGACGCGACTGAAAAATATCTCGGCTTTGGCGTTAAGGAGGAGGAGTCCGAGTCCTCTGGTGTCAAAGAGGATCGGCTGCAGCGACCCATCGAAAAAGAGGACATCGAAAAAGAGGAGCAGCTGCCACCGTACATGAAAGAGGAGGAAGATTTCACAGAGTTGTTAGTGACTCGTGTTCATTTGAAAAGTGATGATGAAGAAGGTCAACGTGAAGAAGAGAAATGGGCGGTGCTCCCGAGCTCCAGTCAACAAATGACAAAAGAAATTGATGGCCAGAATAATGGAGGATCACAAACAGACAACTGGTTAGCTCCAATGTCAGATGGTGAAGACACAAGGTCAAACTCTCCTGACACTGATGATGATGATGAACCGAACAAAGCTGAGGTGACAAGTAACACGGACAAGCCTTGGAAATGTTCTCAGTGTGGGAAAACCTTTAAGTACAAATGCTATTTGAAAAAACATATGTTTGGCCACACTGGTGAGAAACCGTTTTCTTGTTCAGTTTGCGGTCAAAGGTTTTCTTATAAGGCATACTTGAAAGCGCATGCAAACACCCACACCGGTGAGAAACCTTTTGCCTGTTCGGTTTGCAACAAAAAATTTACTCTGAAGGAAACCTTGAGACAACACTCAAGAATTCACACCGGCGAGAAACCTTTTTCTTGTTCGGTTTGTAGTGAAAAATTCCGTTTGAAGATAAGCTTAACTCAACACTTGACAACCCATACTGGTGAAAAACCTTTTGCCTGTTTGGTGTGTGGTAAACGTTTTTTTCGTAAGCAACACCAACAAGTGCACTCAAAGACCCACACTGGTGAGAAACCTTTTGCCTGCTCGATTTGTGGTCAAAGATTTTCTTGGAAGGAAAGCATGCTCGTGCACGGAAGAATCCACAGTGGGGAAAAGCCTTTTGTCTGTTCCGTTTGTGGTCAAAGATTTTATCATAAGGGACACCTAAATTCTCATACAAGAACCCACACTGGCGAGAAACCTTTTTCCTGTTCGGTTTGTGATAAAAAATTTAGTATGAAGGCAACCTTGAGACAACACACAAGAACCCACACTGGTGAGAAACCCTTTTCTTGCTCAGTTTGTGGTCAAACCTTTTCTGCTAAGATAAGCTTGACGGTACACACTATAACACACACTGGTGAGAAACCTTTTTCTTGTTCAGTTTGTGGTAAAACTTTTACTTTGAGGGGAACTTTGAGAGAACATACAAGAACCCACACTGGAGAGAAAAATTATTCCTGCTCAGTTTGTGGTCAAAGATTTTCATGTAGGTCATCCGTAAAAGAACACACAAGAACCCACGTGGCTGAGAAACGTTTTTCCTGTTCTGTTTGTGGTAAAGGTTTCACTAGGAATGGAACTCTGAAACGACACACAAGAATCCATAGTGATCAGTGAAGCTATGATGTCATTTGAATATCAATGTTAAAAAAAAGCACATATTTCTTTTCCATACTCTTTCTATGGTTGCGTACGTATGACTGAAGTGATGCATGATTTGTGTGTGTACTTGTGGTGTCTTCTGTATGTTTTCATTTTTCTTACCTTAGTTTTCATGATGTTATATTCAAGATCAATCCACCAAGGCTACAACTTAACAATGGTTCTAATCATTAAACGCCTCTGTATTGATCACATCCATTTGTAAATAATCTACCAACTTGTATTCATTGTATTTTCTTGTATTTGATCTGTTTTGTATTCCAAGTATGTTCTCCTCTCGTGGTGTTGAGTATTGAGAATTATCACTTGAACAGCATTGAACTGTTTTATTTTTTTGGTGGTGTTCATATAAAACTACTGATTGAGTAAAATTTACTTGTGAGAAAGTTTGACTTTGTGGTGGAATGAAAAGTGCACCCCAGTGGCATTAATGTGGACTTGAAGACAGCAGATTCCCCTTCCTCCATGATGTGTGTGTCAGGGGGAAAAAAAACAAACTATAAACATAATTAACACTTTTGTTTTTGTTATTTGTACATGTCTCAGCACAGTACTCATTTTAACAGGCGTAATATAATATATTTAGAAACAATTTTCTTGCAGTTTCTTCGTGAAACTTTTTAGGGTGATAATTCATAAATGATGACGTGGTTAAAAGCTAAGACTTGAACTATTCGTGATCGGATAAGAGAAGAAACATAATTGTCTCAATTTTCTTCTCGTCGGTGACATGAAAATTGTCCAAGCGGACTCGCCATACTTATCTGGCGTCTCTTTTCATTTTTTTACGAATCCACGCAAGTTAAAAGAAAAAAATATGTACTGAATTCAAACCGAAAGTCGGCGCATGGCCATGGAGTTTCCATCGCTACTTCACTACTGTAAAACACAAGATTTACGTTTTCCTGCATGTTGCAATTCGTCTAAGCCTCGTTGAACCTTCTTCGGCTTTGTTTAGCGTATCTTAGCTTAGCTTAGCTTGCTAGACACTCACAAAGCAGACGCGTTTGTTGGATCTGCAGAAATCAATTGCGAGCGTCAGGTTTGTGGAACGTGGAAATGTTCACAAGAACCGAAGACAAGCTCGCAGAGGAGCTTTGTGGAGCCCAAGGGGAAAAGGAGCTCCAAGAAGGTCAACTGCTGGACAAGCTTTGCATGCGGCCTTCAATTGTTTTCAACGCGGCAGGTTTGTCATTTGCTCGGTCACGACTTTAATCCCGTGTTGATTTTGAACGTTCCTTTACACATTTATGACAAAATATGGATCGAGTGACTGCTTCTTCCGGGGCCTCGAACTTTAGGTATAAATCTTTCAGGTCCAAACTAAAGAGAAAGAATAATCATTTTTTTCCGTTCTGTGTATTTGTTTTAATTATCATTACAGTATAACAGTTATTACCATCGTTTTTTTATGTTTCAAGTCGTATACGGCACAGGCGTTAATTTTCTTAGCGCTTTTATGTAAAATTGGGTTTAACCTAACCCAAAATGGGATGATGAGACCTTTTGAATCTTTTGGGATCTTTGCCTTATTGATTCGCAAAATCCTTATAAATTAGTCCCTCTAGTGACACCTAGTGGTCAGCTCGAGTCACAGCAGCCACAATCCTCAATGATTAAATTTTGTAATATCATTTGTGTACAGATAAATCCTCTCTTGAGATATTTAGAAATAATAAAAAACTAGAAATGAAATAAGCACACATTTATGATAAACAGAAAGAGACCTCCTATGGTAGAATGGCAAAGATCTGCTCACAAAATGAAATTATTAACTTTATTTAAAATCCTTCAAGTTCTCTGTGGCATAGTGGAAGTTTGGGTGGAACTATTCTGATATGGGGGTGCCTGCAATTTCAGAATAATGAAATTGAATAGCCTCCTTAATATGAATTATTTCTTTTGAACTTAAAGTTTGTTCACCGCCAATCCAGTAAAACTGTATCTGTGACGTCTTTAGCTCTCATTGCCAGTGAATGAGTTAATATGAAATAAACAACAGTTATAACAGACTACATTTGCCAAATCAAGTGTGTCTGTGTCCCTTAGATGTGAGTGAAGGTCCCAAGCTGCAGGAGCCAGAGTTGCCTGACTTAAAAGAGGAGTCCGAGCCCCCTGGTGACAACGAGGAAGAGCAACCAAGCATAAAAGAGGAGGAAGATTTCACTGAGTGGCCAGTGACTTGTGTCTATGTGAAGACGGAAGATGAAGAAAGTGAAGATGAAGAGGAGAAAGGGGCGGAGCGGCCAAGCAGCAGCTCCGCTCGACGCATGACAACAGAAGTTGATGGTGAGCACGGTGGAGGATCACAATTAGATGGCTGGTTAGCTCCCATGTCAGATAGTGATGACACAATGTCACACTCTCCTCACATTGGTGATGATGATGATGATGATGAGCAGGAAGGTGAGATGCCACATCACACTCATAGCAAGCATTGGGAATGTTCTCAGTGTGGGAAAATCTTTGGCTACAAGTCCCATTTGAAAGCACATTTGATGGGCCACAGCGGTGAGAAACCTTTTGCCTGTTCGGTTTGTGGTCAAAGATTTTCTCAAAATGGAAACTTGAGACGGCACGAACAAGCACACACTGGTGAGAAACCGTTTGCCTGCTCAGTTTGTAGCCAAAGATTTTCTCATAAGGACAGCTTGATAAAACACACAAGAACTCACACTGGTGAGAAACCTTATGCCTGTTCCATTTGTGGTAAAAGATTCTCTCAGAATGGGAACTTGAGGCAACATGCACTAACACACGCTTGTGAGAAACCTTTTGCCTGTGCGATTTGTGGTAAAGGATTTTCGACAAAGGATTACATGAGACTACACACAAGAACCCACACTGGTGAGAATCCTTTTAACTGTTTGGTTTGTGGTCAAAGTTTTCCTAGAAAGCAACAATTGAGACAACACTCACAAACTCACTCTGATGAAAAACCTTTTGAGTGTTCAATTTGCGGTCAAAGATATTCTCACAAGATTAGCATGGTCAACCACATAAGAACACACACAGGTGAGAAACCATTTGCCTGTTTGATTTGTGGCCAAAGATTTTCTCATAAGGCTTACTTAAAATCACACACAAGAACCCACACTGGTGAGAAACCTTTTGCCTGCTCAGTTTGTGGTCAAGGTTTTTCTGTTAAGAGAAGCTTGATATCGCACACAAGAATCCACACTGGTGAGAAACCTTTTGCCTGCTCAGTTTGTGGTCAAAGATTCCCAAGTAACTCTTTAGCGGAGAAGCACAAGTGTCTTGCTGAGAATATCAGTGATCAGTGAAGGTTTGTATGACATAATTTTAGCAATAATGTTAAAAGACAGCACATCTTTCAATTCAACCCCAAATAGGAGGGGGCTCCTATTTTTTTTTTTTCAGAAATCGAGTAAAAACAACAACAAATGTGTTACTTTTTTCCTGTATGGAGTTTTCATTTTCTCCTTGAGCCTGCGTGTTTTATTTCCGGGCACTTTGGCTTCCTCACACACTCTAAAAACCTGCATGGCGGGTGAATTGGACATACTAAATTGTCCTTAGGTGTGATTGGGTGAGTGAATGGTTGTTCGTCTCTGGGTTCCCGATGAGCTGATTTAAGTGAATTGAAGATGTTTGGAACCACCAGGACTCCTTTTAGAGCTGGCCGGCCGTCTAAACTGAGCGATCGAGGGGGAAGTGCCTTGAAGGTGCGTCAGAACCCCGTGGTCATTTTGTCAGAGCTCCCGAGTTCCTCTGTGTAGAACCTTCCAGAAGGACAGCCATCTGTGCTGCAATCCACAATCAGGCCTGTAAAAATGTCTTTTTTTCCCCCCACATTGTCACAATGGGATATTGTGTGTAGAAGTCTGAGGTAAGATTAATTCATTATAGTTTTTAATGAGACAAAATGTGAAAAAAGTAAAGCGCTGTAAATACCAAGAACTCATGCTGGTGAGAAACCTTTTGCCTGTTCAGTTTGTGGTCAAAAATCACCAAGTATCTACAGTAAGAGACTCAAGTGTGCTGTGGAGAATAGCAGTGTTCAGTGAAACTGTATGGCGTCATGTTTGCATTTATGTTAAAAGAAGGTACATTTTCTCTGTGCACACTATATTTTTTGGAAACCTTCTCAAATAGCAGGGCAGCCCCCCCTCCCCGGGGAAAAGGCCTTGCTGTGCTGTAGGAAGTTTAATTCATTGTTGGTGCTCCTGTGTTAATGTTCCGGATAGAGTTCCAGATCTTGTTATTATTATATCTTGATTTTTTTTTTTTTTTTTTTTTAATATTAGACGGTTCTGTTGGTCAAAAATGTTTCTAGTTTGAATAAGGATTTGATTTTTTTCCAGGCACTTTGATACATTATTTTTTATTCAGTTTCAGACTAACCTGTAAAAAATGAACCAGTAGATAATAATTGTTGAGAGTTGATTTACATTGTTTTTTTTGTCTTCTGTTCATATTAAAATGGATAAAATTTTAGGTATACTTATACATTTTGTAGATAATTATCTTATTTATAGTTGGGGGTGGGGGTACCACAAAAGATTTCTTAGGGGGTGGAAAGGGAGTTACAAAACATAATTGTGAAGCACTGAATTTAAAATGAATGATTGATGTAGTTTTCTTCCCTTATATATGATAGTGAAGTATTATTGCATATAGTCGTATTGGAATTTGGTTTTGATGACTGCTCATTAGTTGATGTCTCATACTCGTATCAGGTATCAAACATCTTTAATTGTAAATAATCTGACACTGTCTCGTACAGTATTTTGTCTATTTTATATTCCAAGTGCTCTCTCGTGGACAAGCGTTTAGAATTAGCACTCATGCTCAAACACTCAAAGTCATTTTGTCCTTTTGTCTTTCTTTTTTCTTCGTTTTTTTATGATGTTCATATCCAATATGCAAATGTTTGATTAAAACAGACTTTGGAGAAAGATTGACGCTCACATTTATTTTGAAATGTCATCATGTGATCAAGCCAAAGATAAATGTTCACACACTCAAACACATTCATCAAGATGAACACAGTTATATACAAGACATTTTCCCTGATTACTTGTCCATGTGCAGGTTTTTTTAGCTCACTAATTTCATTATACCAAGGCAAGTTTTTGCCACCACATGGAGTTCAGAACTTTGGCTTGTCCTGTTTCGTGCTATACATGTGATAGTAATTCACTACAGTACAATTATAAATGTTTTTGTTTCGCTTATTCTGTAAATGTACTGAAAGGAATGGCAAAGAAAAACCACAAGTATGTGCACTGCAATAATTTTGCATTGGTCGAAGCAAAAATTGCTCTATGCAGCAAATAAATATGGACGTGTATATTTTGGCAGTATTTTAAAGGTCGTTTTCCATTCAAAAGATCCATTTGTTCACATATTATTAAAATTTTGTGTGTTTTATGAAGAGCTTCTGATCCCGCTGCCGAATGAACGCGAATTAGGCACATAGGATTTGTCCATGTGGACTTACCGTAGTTTGCACATTGCAGAGCTTCTATTTTATCGGGTTTCTTAGCTCTATTTTACGAACGCGTTTCTACAAATTATTCTTGATCAAATTCAAACTGAAAATACTCAAGCCTCCAATAGCTAGCCGCCATCGTTATTTTAATGCAGTCAAAAACAATGTTTATATCTTGGTATGTGCTTAATGTCCTCTCAGGCTCATTGAAGAGTCTCGGCCTTGTTTAGCTTAGCTTAGCCTTTGTAGATTAGCTCGCTAGCCGCTAACTAAAGACACGCAATTGTTGTCGACACATTAATTCAACCGACCTCCAGTACACGAGTAGAGTGGTGACCGCCGTGTGGAAATGTACGTAAAGCCCAAAGTGAAGATCGAAGAGGAGCTTCTTGGAACCGAAGAGGAGAAGGAGCGACAAGAAGATCAACTGCTCGACAAGCTCTGCAATCAGCTCCCGGTTGGGTTCAACGCGGCAGGTTTGACAGGTTCTGAGCCACTATGTTTCACCTTCTTGTGTTTGTTTTGAACAACGTCTTATCTGGGCACGTTCGAGTTCACATTATTGACATGACATGGAATGTGTTTGCCGGATAGTGACCCCTGCTGGCTGATTTTTCCCACGGTGTCGCTATTTTATGCAGATCGGTTCATCATAATAATCTTTGTACGGGCCTTATTTGGGTTTTACTTCCAGTAAACGACTGTTTCCAATATTTTTTAATCGTCCAATAAAATGCGCGCATTTATTTTCCAAGCGTTTGTATGACTTAATTAAAAAACAAAAAAACTTCCTTTGCAAGAAATTATTCAGACACCTTATTAGACCCGAACATTTTCGACCCATTTTCGTAATCTTGCTAATTGAACTCCCAGCCCAGTTTTCAAACACTCCCAGAACACTGTCACACACCCACATACACCCCTCCCATCAAAAGAAATGTGTATATTTTTCTTTAATTTAACCTTTTTTAAGAACACACGAGTAGTAATGGCTCTCAACCGATTAGAATTGATATTGACAAACCTTGGCCAAGGCTCGGTCTGTCAGCGGACTGTTTCTTGCTTCATAATACTGCTTTTTCTTTCTTAGATTTACCAGATTTGATGTGTTTTATGTCCTGCAGATGTGAGTGAAGAATATCTTGGTCCCAAACTACAGGAGCCAGAGATACCTGATTTAAAAGAGGAGGAGTCAAATGAAGAAGAGCCATGGCCATTCGTGAAAGAGGAGGAAGATTTCACAGATTTGCCAGTGACTCGTGTCCACGTGAAGTGTGAAGAGGAAGGATGGTATGAGGAGAAATGCGGAGAGGAGGAGCTTGCAAGCAGCAGCTCCAGTCAACACGTGGCAACAGAAACTGATGGCGAACACTGTGGAGGATCGCAAGTTGATGGTTGGCTAGCTCCAATGTCAGATAGTGATGACACAATGTCACACTCTCTGCATACTAATGATGACGATGATGAGTGGGAAGGTGAAATGCCACGCCACGCTGACGGCAAACGTTGGAAATGTTCTCAGTGTGGGAAACCGTTTAGCTACAAGTCCCATTTGAAAATGCATATGATGAGCCACACTGGTGAGAAACCTTTTGCTTGTTCAATTTGTGCTCAAAGATTTTCTCAAAAGGGAAGCCTGAGACGACACGCGAAAACCCACACTGGTGAGAAACCCTTTGGCTGTGCAATTTGCGGTCAAAGATTTTCAACAAAATATTACATGATAGAACACACAAGAAACCACGCTGGTGAGAAAGCATTTGCTTGTTCGGTTTGTGGTAAAAGATTTTCTCATAAGGGATACCTAAAATCACACACAAGAACCCACACTACTGAGAAACCTTTTCAATGTGCGGTTTGTAATCAAAGATTTTCTCATAAGGGATACTTAAGAGCACACACAAAAACCCACACTGGTGAGAAACCTTATGCCTGCTCAGACTGTGGTCAAAGTTTTACCGTTAAGAGAAGCCTGATAGAGCACACAAGAACCCACACTGGTGAGAAACCATTTGCCTGTTTGGTTTGTGATCAAAGGTTTTTGAGAAAGCAACATTTGAAACGACACACACAAACCCACACTGGTGAGAAACCTTTTGACTGTTCTGTTTGTGGACAAAGATTTTCTACAAAGTATTATTTAACATCACACACCAGAACCCACACTGGTCAAAAACCTTTTCCCTGTCCGGTTTGTGGTCAAAAATTTTCTCATAAGGCTAGTATGACAGCGCACGAAAGGACCCACACTGGTGAGAAACCTTTTGCCTGTATGGTCTGTGGTCAAATGTTTGTTAGGAAGCAACATTTGAGAAGACACACAAAAACCCATCATAGTGAAAAACCTTTTGCCTGTCCACTATGTAGTCAAAGATTTTCTCGAAAGGAACTGGCAAAGAGGCACAAGTGTGTTGTTGAGAAAAACACTATTCAGTAAAGCTGTACATGCTGTCATTTTAGCATTTGTTTAAAAAAAAACACTTTTCTTGTGCAGTGTTTTTTTTTTATTTTTTTGCCAATGCCATTAAAGTGATGATAGCTGTGTGTACCTGTCATGTGTTATGTATATGTCTTGACTTTTCTTACCTTATTTAAGTGTGTGCGTGTGTGTGTGTGCGTGCGTGTGTGAGTGTGTTTGTAAAATGATTGCGTCTGTGTGCATTTCTGCATACAATCGGCTTTAAATACGATGTCACGTTTTTCAATATTACACAGACTATAAAATGGTCTCCCCTTTAACCGCCCAAACATTTAAAAAGGGGTAATTTAATAATGGTGTTTTGCACACAAACCTATTTTTCTTCCCGTGTTTTTACTCACGTTTAAAATTCCCTGACAGGACGTTTTGTCCAAATGGACTTGCCGTAGATAACACGTTGCAAAGCTTAAGCTAGCCACCAGGCTTTTTGTGTTTGTACGAATCCAAACGCGTTTCACAAATTTATCCGAACTGAAAGCTCAGAAGTCCTACCATTCCATCCCTATTTTTTTTTATAGTCAACCACGTTTTTCTTTAAACATTTTTTTGCGTGCGGTTCATGTCGCCTAAGTGCTAATCGAAACCGCTCGGCCTTGCCTTGTTTGCCGAGCTTAGCCTAGCGTAGTTTGGGCTGCCATCCAAAAAAGGAGATCCATTTTTTTGTTGATACACTGACTCAGCAGACATCAATTTGCGTGTAATGATCATCGAGTGAAAAAGTAAGCAAGAACCACAGATCGACGAAAAGGAGCGACAAGAAGGTCGACTGCTGGACAAGCTTTGCATGCGGCCTAGGCTTGCGTCCCACACGACAGGTTTGGCACGTGCTTAGTTTCATTTCAATAATCACTCCGTGTTTATTTCATTTTGAAGCGCATCTCATCTGGACACGTTCGATTTCATATCATTAACGTGCCATGACGTGAAATAGGACGTATGCTTGCGATGGGGATCCCCGGAGGTTGTTTTTCGTTTCAGGTTCTGGGTCCTTTTCTTGAAGGGACAAAACAAATATGAAGAATATTCCAGACATTATTTCCCTGTATTTTACTTCCATTAATAGAGTGGTATTAACTTTTTATCCCTTTCCAAAGCAATTAAAAACCATTAGGACAGCTGCTTATAAAACAAACACTGTCCACCATATGTTCAACCATCCTTTGAGTAGTCTTGGTAATTTATCTTCCATCTCACGGCAAGTTCAGCTGGAAGAGAGTCCAATATGTACCAGAACACACTGGGAAGATAGTGTCATATTCTTGCAAGTACTCTTCCCATTAAAGTAAGCATGTTTTATTCTCCAATGTCTTTGTTTTTTCTTTTTGTTCGTGAAGCAGTATGACTTAATTATTTTGGTCAATATTGAAATCGTCATTATTCATCATGTTTGGTCAAACACGTTGATTCATTGCCCTTATTTTAAACAAGCATTATATAAACAAGGCTTCAAGGCTTGATACTTACAAATAATAATAATAAACTAAAATAAAGTAAGTGCTAATGAACACAAATTAACCCAAGACATGGCAAAAACCTGGCACACAGGGCAACACAGCTAACTTACTTGCTGAGTGCAAACCAATGACAAGAATGAAGCTGACTTCGAACTAAGCACATTATTTACTTTTAAGCTAATTTTAATCAATTAGCAGTCAAAATGTCATTTTAAAACAATTTTTTTGCCAATCGGACTTTTCAAAATGGGTCTCAATTGACAGATAGCACTGTATATATTAGGCATCAGGTGAGCGACTCAACCCCATTTCTCATTGGTAAATAATATATTAGGGTGAGAAAAGCAGAAGCTTCTGTCATGCAAACATGTGGGAAACCTTTCCCCCTGGTAGTAGGATGACAAAGTGCTTGATTTGACATATACAGTAGCCGGCTTTTTAAATGGTAATATTGCAGAGGTTCAGCTTGCTTAATCATGGCAGCCAATGTTGTGATTGCAGTTAAAATGTGATTAATTATGCAGCCCTAGACCGTGTCCTGATTTTAGATGTTTTTTGTTTTTTTTTACGCTAAATATGAAATACAAAAAGCAAAGTCACAATAAACTGACTTTACGAAACCTTGTGTGTCTTGAGTCCCACAGACATGAGTGAAGAAAGGCTCAAATCAGAGTTGCCTGATTTGGAAGTGGGGGAGTCCAACCCCCCTGATGACAACGAGGAAAAGCCATGCATGAAGCCATGTATGAAAGAGGAGGGAGATATCACAGACTTGCCAGTGACTCGTGTCCACGTGAAGACGGAAAGTGAAGGTCAATATGAAAAGAAGAAAAGGACGAAGCCTTCAAGCTCCAGTCAACATGTTACAACAGAAATTGATGGTGAGCACTGTGGAACATCACAAGCTGATTGGTTAGCTCCAATTTCAGATAGTGAAGACACAATGTCTCACTCTCCTCACACTGATGAGAATGATGAACAGTCAGAAGGTGAGATGCCACGTCACTCTGACGGCAAATGTTGGAAGTGTTCTCACTGTGGAAAAATGTTTAGCTACAAGTCCACTTTGAAAAGACATGTGATGGGCCACACAGGTGAAAAACCTTTTCCTTGTTCGGTTTGTGGTCAAAGATTTTCTCAAAATGGAAGCTTGAAACGGCACTTACAAACCCACACTGGTGAGAAACCTTTTGCCTGTTCGGTTTGTGGTCAAACCTTTTTTAGTAAGTCAAATATGAAAACCCATGAAAAAACCCACTCTGGTGAAAAACCTTTTGCTTGTTTGGTTTGTGGTAAAAGATTTTCTCAAAAGGGAAACTTGAGACAACACACACAAACCCATGCTTGTGAGAAACCTTTTGCCTGTTCGATTTGTGGTCAAAGATTTTCCACAAAGGATTACATGAGAAAACACACAAGAACTCATGCCGGTGAGAAACCTTTTGCCTGTTTGTTCTGTGGTCAAAGGTTTCTTCAGAAGCAACACTTAACACAACACACTCAAACCCACGCTGTTGAGAAACCTTTTGCCTGTTCGGTTTGTGGGAAAAGCTTTTCTCAAAAGATGTCCTTAAAATCACACACAAGAACCCACACTGGTGAGAAACCTTTTCTCTGTTCAGTTTGCGGTCAAAGATTTTCATGTAATTCCAATTTAAAAAAACACAAAATTACCCACACTGGTGAGAAACCTTTTGCCTGTTCGATATGTGGTCAAACATTTTCTAGTAATTCATACATGAAAATACATATAAGAACCCACACTGGTGAGAAACCTTTTGCCTGCTCAGTTTGTGGTCAAGCATTCCGACGTCAGGTTCACGCTCAAAGGCACAAATGTAATGTTGAAAATAAAAGTGATAAATGAGGCCATATATGATATCATTCTCGTATTTATATTCAAGGAAAACACTTTCTTGAGCACGCCCTATCTTTTTTGCTCACCTACCAAGGAAAAGATAAAGGAGTTTATATACTTGTTTTGAGTCCTCTTTATGTCTTGACATTTATTATCTTAGTTTATGAGATTGTTTTTATTCAAAATGTGACTCCAACCTGCCAAGTGGCATATATATATATATATATATATATATATATATATATATATATATATATATATATATATATATATATATATATATATATATATATTATTAACCCTTGTGCACACACTCTGTAATATATAAACAAAATTCTGGTTGTTCATTGACCATGACTGGAATAAGCATAAGCTTGCCTCTTGAGTCTGAGATGGTTGTGCAATTTTCAATATTAAATCATGTCGATCTAATAGTTTGAAGAAAAAAAATGGATTTTGGGTTTCTTTTTATTTGGAGCTTCAAGTTCAATATTCGCTTTACAAATAATCATCATGCACTAGAAGTGAATGGTTATTTGATCAACAACATATCTTCAGAATTAAACACAGAAATGTAATGCTGATTTTTACTGAATATTTATTTTCCATAATATGTTACAGCAAAGTAAACTAACAAATACTCTCCGAACAGATGAGCCAATGCGTGTGTGGCAGGACCCAGAGTTGCTTGGTGTTAAAGAGGAGGAGGTAGAGCCCCTTGGTGGCAAAGAGAAGGAGCGGCCTCGGGTCCCCAGCATCAAAAAAGACGAGGGGCTGCCAGCATCCATGAAAGAGGAGGAAGATTTTACAGAGCTACCAGTGACCGGCGTCTATGTTAAGATGGAAAGTCAACATGAAGAGAAGAAAATGGCGGCGCCTCCGTGCTCCAATAAACACACGATAAGAGAAAATGATGGCGAGCACAGCGTAGGATCACAAGCAGACAGCTGTTTAGCTCCAATGTCAGATGGGAACAACACAACGTTACAACGCCTTCACACTTACGGTGATGAACAGTTGGAAGGTCAGATGACATGCCACAATGACAGCCGACGTTGGAAATGTTCTCAGTGTGCTAAAACGTTTGTCTATGAGTCCCGGTTGAAAAGACATATGTTAATCCACTCTGGTGAGAAACCTTTTGCCTGTTCTGTTTGTGGTAAAAGGTTTTATTATGAGGCATACTTAAAGGCACACACTGTAACCCACACTGGTGAGAAACCCTTTGTCTGTTGGGTTTGTGGAAAAAAATTTAAGTTGAAGACAATCTTAACTAGACACGCAAGAACGCACACTGGTGAGAAACCTTTTGCCTGTTCAGTTTGTGGTCAGAAATTCATTTTGAAGCACGACTTAACTCGTCACACTGTAACCCATACTGGTGAGAAACCTTTTACATGTTTGGTTTGTGGACAAAGGTTTGCTCAGAAGGAACACTTAAAAGTACATACAAGAACCCACACTGGTGAGAAACCCTTTCCCTGTCCAATTTGTGGCCAAAGATTTTCTCGGAAACACAGCATGATCCAGCACAGAAGAACCCACACCGGTGAGAAACCTTTTGCCTGTTTGGTTTGTGGTCAAAAATTTTCTCATCAGATAAGCATGGTAAAACACAGAAGAACCCATACTGGTGAGAAACCTTTTGATTGTTCTGTTTGTGGTCAAAGATTTTCTTTAAAGGAAAACTTAAAAATCCACACAAGAACACACACTGGTGAGAAACCTTTCATTTGTTCCATTTGTGGTCAAAGATTTCCTTTAAAGGGACGCTTAAAACTCCACACAAGAACGCACACTGGTGAGAAACCCTTTGCCTGTTCTGTTTGTGGTCAAAAATTTTCTTTAAATGAGAGTTTAAAAATCCACACAAGAATCCACACAGGTGAGAAACCTTTTGCCTGCTCTGTTTGTGGTCAAAGATTTACAAGAAAGGGAACCTTGAGACGACACACAATAACTCACACTGGCGTGAAACCTTTTCCCTGTTTAATTTGTGGCCAAAGGTTTTCTCTGAAGGCAAATTTAAAAGTACACATCGTGACACACACTGGTGAGAAACCTTTTGCCTGCTCCATTTGTGCTCAAAGATTTTCCCATCAGGCAAACTTAAAAGCACACACACGAAGACACACTGGCGAAAAACCTTGATAGCACACCTTGATAGCCTGTTCAGTTTATGGTTTAACATCCCTAAGTCATACTGATGCGATGGTACAGCGAGAGACCTAACGGATCTAATCTGGCATGTTTGCATGTCAATGCACGTTAATGGACAGTGTTAAGTTTAAAAAAAAAAGAGTATTCATGGATTCTTCAAAAATATGTTTTGTCTTTTAGTCTTGAACTACACACAAAGAAGTAAACATTGTATTTCAAATAATATTTTTTTAATACGTGAAAAAGTGCACCATAATGTGACCTTGAAAAAAATCCTGACCTTTTTCTTCATGATGTGCATGCCATAAAATCATGCTAACTAAAATGTTGACCAACACGTTTGTTCTCGTCGTTTTTCGTGTAAATCTTCTATATATTCCTCTATATATGTACGTGCTGTATACCTGCATAATATATATTTTTTATTTTTTCTTGGGGGGGGGGGGGGTAGAAGATCACACATTTACATTCAAATGTTAGTGTTTATACATATATACATACATTCATAGTGTGATCAAGCCAAAGAAAACGTTATCTCTCACCCACACCCGTATTCATTTATTTATTTCCATTTGTAGACAGATTGACAATAGCCACGTGACTTGTAACGAATCTGCAGTCAGGAAACTCGAGCTTGTTCCTATTCCACACACTAGAACCAAGTGCGCTTTACTCATTTGCCCTGAACGCCTTGAACCTTCCATGCCCTGCGTCCATAACCGCTTTAGTACAGCCAAACTTTTTTTTTACGCTTTCGTGTGCGGTTAAAGTCTTCTCCGCGCTGGTGGACGCTTCTCGACCTCTGTTTAGCTTGTCTTAGTTTACCTTATCTTAGCTTGCTAGCCGCTAACAAAGCAGACGCGTTTGTTGGCTCAGCAGAAATCAAGTGCGAGACAAAAGACAAGTTCACGTCGAGTGAAAATGTACGCAAGAAATAAAAACAAGATCGAAGAGGAGTTATGTGGAGCCCAAGAGGAGAACGAGCGACAAGAAGGTCACCTGCTCGACAAGCGGCCTCCACTTGTGTTCAACGCGGCAGGTTTGTAACTTGTTTCGGCGCTACTATATTAATAAATAAATTTTGTATATGTTTGTATGAAAACATTTATGTCACTCTGCCTAACTTCTTTTTCTATTTATAGGACATAAGTCAGTTTTTTAACCACCTGGGTTGTAACTGCTCAGTGTGGAATTAGTATGGCAACAGTATTTGGAGAGAACTCAAAATAAAAATATTTTTTATTTCCATTTCTTTACTAAACCATGTTTGTCTTGTGTCCCATAGACGAGAGTGAAGAATGTCTTGGCCCTAAATGGGAGGAGCCAGAGTTACCTGGCATTAAGAAGGAGGAGTCAGAGCTCCCTAGTGGCAACTTGGAGGAGAAACTACAGCACCCCAATATGCAACAAGAGGAGCAGCTGCCACCATACATAAAAGAGGAGGAAGACTATATCGAGTTGCCAGTAACTGGTTTCCATGTGAAGCCTGAAGGAGGTCAATTTGAAGATAAAAAAGGGGCGGAGCCTCCGTGCTCCAGTCAATACATGACAAGAGGAATTGATGGTGAGCACCAGGGAGGATCAAGAACAGACAGCTGGTTAGCTCCGATGATGAATCAGAACGATGAGGAACATGCGGAAGGTGAGATGACACATCACACTGGCAGCAAACATTGGAAATGTTTTCAGTGCGGAAAAGTGTTTGGCTACGAGTCCTGTTTGTTAACACAAAAGCAGAAAGAATTCACACAGGAGAGAAAAGGTTTCTTTGTCCGGTATGTGGACAGAAATTTCCTGTGAAGTGGAACTTAAAAGAACACACAAGAATCCACACTGGTGAGATACCTTTTGCCTGCTCCATTTGACCACAAAGATTTCTCATCAGGCAAACGTAAAAGTACACACACGAAAACACATGGTGAGAAACCTTTCACCTGCTTGGTTTGTGGTCAAAGTTTTGAAAGCAGACTTGATAGTACGTACAAGATCCCACACTGGTGAGAAACCTTTTGCTTGTTCAGTTTGTAGTATCTTTCTTGTGCACACTCGCTTTGTTGGACACTGTTGACTCAAATATTGAATGATTTGCGGGATTAGTGTGTTAAATTATATATATGATATATACAGACATATCCAGTAGTCATACATATGCAGGAGTTTTCCCACCTCAATTTGATGGTATTTGCATTCAATACATGATATCATCATGAGATCCAGTGGCATATTGGATCTAATCTGTCATGTTTGCTTGTCAGTGCACATTAATAGAAAGTGTCCTGTTTGAATTAAAAAAAAAATAAAGTTTGTGGCAGTTCAATTATGGTCGACAAGAAGCAGTCCATGTTTGGGACCTTTTGGTGTTAATGCACACACAAAAATGTTCATTTCATTTATTTTTGTAGGTATGCAGCAATCAAAATTTTAATGTATTTTCGATTGTTTTTCAAATAATATATGAATTTGGAGTTGCAGGTCATTAACTTACAAGTTATAGTCCTAAACCTGTACAATTTCATAAAAGAAAATATGTTACAAAATGTTGTACCGTCTTTGGATAATTCTACTGGTTAGTCTACTTCTGCAGACACAACTTTTTTTTTCTGCTGTGGAAAACTGTTTTGTTTGCTAATGAGGCCCATGTATCATGTGTCCTGCAGACATGAGTGACGTTCTTAAGCGGCAAGAGCCAGAGGTACCCGGCGTTAAAGAAGAGGAGTCAGAGCCCCCTAGTTGCAAAGAAGAGGAGCAGCTGCAACACCACAATATCAAGAAAGAGGCGCAGCTGCCCCTATACCTTAAAGAGGAGAGAGAATTCACCGTCTTACCGGTGACTGGTCTCCACGTGAAGACTGAAGGTGAAGGTCAATATGAAGAGAAGAAAGGGGTGGAGCCTCTAAGCTCCAGTCAACACATGACAACAGATATATATGGTGAGCCTGACCAAGTATCACAACCTGACGGCCGGTTGGCTCCAATGTCAGATAGTGACGACACAACATCACACTCCTCTCACACCGATGATGATGAACAGTCAGAAGGTGAGAGGCCACGACACACTGAGAGTAAACTTTGGAAATGTTCTCAGTGTGGAAAAACGTTTGGCTACGAGTCCCGTTTGAAAACACACGTGTTTGTCCACACCGGTGAGAAACCTTTTGCTTGTTCGGTTTGTGGTCAAAGATTTTCTTTGAAGCACCACTTAAAAGTACACACTAGAATCCACACTGGTGAGAAACCTTTTGCTTGTTCAGTTTGTGGTAAAATATTTACTTGTAAGGGAAACTTGAGGCAACATACAAAAACCCACAGTGGTGAGAAACCTTTTGCCTGTTTGGTTTGTGGTCAAAGCTTTGCTAGAAATGTACAACTAATAATACACACAAGAAACCACAGTGGTGAGAAACCTTTTGCATGTTCAGTTTGTGGTAAAATATTTACTAGTAAAGGAAACTTGAGACAACACTCTCAAACCCACACTGGTGAGAAACCTTTTACTTGTTCAGTTTGTGGTCAAACCTTTTCTAGAAATGTACAACTAAAAATACACACTAGAACCCACACTGGTGAGAAACCTTTTGCCTGTGCAATTTGTGGTAAAATATTTATTAGTCAAGGAAATTTGAGACAACATACAAGAACTCACACCGGTGAGAAGCCTTTTGCATGTTCGATTTGTGGTAAAACATTTCTTCAAAATTCAAACATGAGACGACACACAAGAACCCATACTGGTGTGAAACTATTTCCCTGTTCACTTTGTGATCAAATATTTTCTCAGAAAGAAAACTTGATAAGTCACTTGATAAGTCACTCACATACTCACGCTGGCGAGAAACCTTTAGCCTAATTGATTTGTGGTAAAACAGTTTCTAGTAGCACAAAGATGAAAATACACACAAAAACCTATGTTTTGTGGGAAAAGGGGGTGTCCGTAACGGGAAGATCCCTAATGGTAAATGTACCTTTTTGTATTTCTTCTATTTATTTATTTTTTAATCTATCTTGCTTTCTAAATGTTTTTTTATTATTATTATTTTAATCTTCAGTGAACAGTTGTTGAAAATTATCAGTTGTTCAAAACACTCAAAGCCATTTATGTGGTTTGGGCT
Organism: Hippichthys cyanospilos; assembly: GCF_059441005.1. Taxonomy (NCBI): domain Eukaryota; kingdom Metazoa; phylum Chordata; class Actinopteri; order Syngnathiformes; family Syngnathidae; genus Hippichthys; species Hippichthys cyanospilos. The sequence continues at coordinate 18,108,137 of NC_142383.1, read as the reverse complement.
TTTGTATTTTGTATGTTTTGTTTTTGTAATGTATGTAACCAGTTAATGAATTATTGATTAAAATAGACTTTGGAGTAAAGATGACTCCTCGTGTCAGATGAAAAAGTGAAAATACAAGTAGTTTTTTTTCCTTATATATATAGTCCTGAATCAGCATAGTCTCAATGGGCTTCACGGGTATCAAGAAATTCCAGATAGCATCACACAAAGTGTAATTACACACAACATATTAGGCTGCATGAGGTGAGTTTCATCATTTAACTCAGGGTATTCTTTTTTTTTTTTTTGGGGGGGGGGTGAGGATCATACATTTACTTTCAAACAAATATCAATTTATTTATTTTAACACATTAGGCGGTCCAACAAGCTCCATGTGGCTTGTGACGAATCTGCAGTCGGGAAACGCGATCGATGTTTCTAGTCAAATAAGGCAATTGAGAGGCAGTTCATCCGAGAGCAGGTCGAAGTCAAACAGAACCAAACGCTCTTTAATGTACGTAATTACTCGCCCTGCACGTCCTGAAGTTACCATGCACCGCGTCCATAACTGCTTTACTGCACTCCAAAATGTTTTTGAATCTTCGTGTGCGGTTAAAGTCTTCCCCGTGCTAGTTCTAGCTTTTCGGCCTTTCATTGTTTAACCTAGCTTAGCTTGTTAGCTCTAATAAAGCGAACGCGTTTGCCGACTCAGCAGAAATCGAGTACGAGAGCAAAATCTGGTGAACGTCGATTGAAAATGTACGCTAGAGCCAAAGTCAAGTTCGAAGAGGATTTTTGTGGCGCTCAAGAAGAGAAGGAGCGGCAAGAAAGTCAACTGCTGGACAAACTTAGCATGCAGCCCCGAGTTGTCTTACATAGAGCAGGTTTGTCACGTGTTAAGCTACTGCTGTATTAAAGCAATGTTCTTATGTTTGTTTTGACAGCTTCTTGTCTGTGCAATTTCGAGTTCACATTATTGAGATGCAAAAACTGGTGCATCTGTTGATGTCCTGGGCCAAAGAAAGGATCACACTAAATAGTCGTATAGGACTGGTCCCCTTTCGTGTGTATTTGTATTTGTTCGTCTATTAAGAATTATTTTAAACCACAATTTAAATTAAACCGATAGTATTGACCATTCTCGCTCACGTGAATATTTTTTAGTGTTTATATTTTGTATTTAATGCCTCACCCTACCTGATTTCTTCTTCTGTATATGATCCTAAATCTGCAAGTTTTTTTTTTTTTTTCCTAACATGGGTTGTGATTGCTCAGAAGGAAGCAATAGCTTGACTTTTGTTTTTTTTCTTTTGGGCCATCTCTCAAATTTCACGATTGACTTTACTAAACCACGTGACTCTTGTGTCCCACAGACGTGAGTGAAGAATGTGTTGGCCCTAATTGGAAGGAGCCAGACTTACCTGGTGTTAAAGAGGAGGAGTCAAAGCCCCCTGGTGGCGACTTGGAGGAGCAGCTGCAGCACCCCACCATACAACAAGAGGAGGAGCTGTTACCATACATAAAAGAGGAGGAAGATTACATAGAGTTGCTAGTGACTGGTATCCATGTGAAGACCGAGGACAAAGAAGGTCAAAATAAAGGGTCAGAGATGGAGCTTCCGTGCTCCAGCCAACCCATGACAAGAGAAGTCGATGTCAAGAACTGTGGAGGAGCACAAACAGACAGCTGGTCCCCTCCAATGAGGAGTAGGAATGATGAGGAACAGGTGGAAGGTGAGATGACATATCACGCTGACAGAAATGTTCTCAGTGTGGAAAATTGTTTAGCTAGGCGTCCCTCTTTGAAAACACATTTGATGGGCCACACAGGAGAGATTTTTGTTCTTTGTTCAGTGTGTGGAAAAGGATTTTCTGCAAATTGGAACTTGAAAGAACACACAAGAATGTTCATTTGGTGAGAAATCTTTTGCCTGTTCAGTCTGTGGTGACAAATTCATTTTGAAGCACAAATGAACTCGTCACGTGAGAACCCACACTGGTGAGAAACCTTTTGCCTGTTTGGTTTGTGGTCATAAGTCTGAAGGAACACTTCAAAGTACACACAGTAGTACGCACACTGGTGAGAAACCCTTTCCTTGTTTTATTTCTTGATCAAAGAAGAACCCTCGCTAGTGAGAACCCTTTTGCTGCTCAATTTGTGTGACGTCAAAGTACACATGCAAGGACACATTGGTGAGAAACCTGTTACCTGCCTGGTTTGTGGTCAACATTTGACTTTTGAGGCAGGCTTGATAGCACACACAAGAAGGAAAGATGTTGCAAAATATTGTTACATCTTTGGATAATACTTCTGGTTAGCTTACGAGCAATCAACTTTGCCCTGGCCAAGGCTTGGTTTGAGTTTTGCTGCGGAATACTGGTTTGTTGTCTCATGCCCATTTGCTAACCCTTGATATCAAATTATAAACCGCAAAGTCGCAAGAAACTGTCTTTAAATACATAATAAAAAGTGTACCTTGTTTCCTGCAGACATGAGTGACGTTCCCAAGTGGCAAGGGCCCGGTGTAAAAGAAGAGGAGTCAGAGTCCCCTAGTGGCAAAGAAGAGGAGCACCTACAGCGCCACAGTATCAAAAAAGTTGAGCAGCAGCCACCATCCTTAAAAGAGGAAGGAGACATCACCGACTTGCCAATGATTGGTGTCCATGTGAAGACTGAAGATGGAGGTCAACATGAAGAGAAGAAAGACAGGGAGCCTCCAAGCTCCAGTCAACACGAACAATCAGAAGGTGAGATGCCACATCCCACTGAGAGCAAACCTTGGAAATGTTCTCAGTGTGGAAAAACATTTGGCTACCGGTCCCTTTTGAAAATACATATGTTTATCCACACCGGTGAGAAACCTTTTGCCTGTTTGGTTTGCGGTCAACGATTTATTGATAAGTACCACCTAAAAGTACACACAAGAATCCATACTGGTGAGAAACCTTTTGTCTGTTCGGTTTGTGGGCTGAAATTCAATTTGAAGCACGACTTAACTTGCCATGCAGCAACCCATAGTGGTGAGAGACCTTTTACCTGTATGGTTTGTGGTCAAAGCTTTATTAGAAATGATCAACTAAAAATACATTCAAGAAACCACACTGGTGAGAAACCTTTTGCCTGTTCGGTTTGCGATAAAACATTTACTTGTAAGGGAAACTTGAGACAACACACAAGAACCCACAGTGGTCAGAAACCTTTTTCCTGTTTGGATTGTGGTCAAAGCTTTGCTAGAATTGTACAGCTAAAAACACACACAAGAAACCACAGTGGAGAGAAACCTTTTGCCTGTTCTGTTTGTGGGAAAGTGTTTAAGAGCAAAGCAATCTTGAAACAACATGCAAAAACCCACACTGGAGAGAAGCCTTTTGCTTGTTCAGATTGTGGCAAAAGATTTCTTCTAAAATCAGACTTGGAACGACACACAAGAACCCACATTGGTTAGAAACCGTTTACCTGTTCAGTCTGCAGTTAAAGATTCCCAACTACGTTTCTAGCGAAAAGGCACAAGTATTCTTTTGAGAAGTGTCTTTCTTAAATATGTAATTTTTAATATAAATGTGTACATATGTGTGTCTATAAATTTACTGCTTTTGTATACAGAATAGTGTTCCCTCTATACTTGCACTTCAGCTTTCTTTTTTAATGAAAAAAAAAGGTATATTGCGGAGGGATACGCTGTGAAGGTTCCCTGCATACCACAGACAAGTTAACTGTAAATGCAAATGCTTTCTTAGAAATTTTCAGTGAACATTAGTTGAGAATTATTTCTTGTTCTGAAAAACTGAAAGTCATGTTTGTGGTTTGGCCTTTTTTTTTTGTTAGCTTGGTTTGTTTTTGTAATGTCCATTTCCAATGAATGAATTATTTATTAAAATAGACTTCGAAGAATGTTTGACTCTTTGTGTGAGAAGAAAAGGTGAAAATAAGTCAACTTTATTTTTATAGCCCTGAATCACAGGTAAAGATGAATCACAGATAGCATCACACAGAACACCCGTATTTATTTATTATTTTCAATTTTAGGCACTTCAATAATATTGTATTCTAGAGAATTATTGTCACATGTCCATGTAGCTTGTAACGAATCTGCAGTCACGAAACGCGAGCACGTTCCTAGTCGACCTAAATCTAGAATCGGGAAGCAGTTAATCCGAGAGCCTAGTCGAACTCATCCACGGATCCAAGCGCACTTTAGTTTACTTAATTATTCGTCCTGAACATACGGAAGCTTCCACACTCTGTTCATCACTTTTTAGTGCAGCCAAACATTTATTTTGCATCGTCGTTTCTTTATTTAGCTTAGCTTAGTTTGCTAGGCGCTAACAAAGCAGACGCTTGGGTTGGCTCAGCAGAAATCAATTGCGACAGCAAAGACTGGTGAACATCGACTGAAAATGTACGCAAGAACCAAAAACGAGTTCGAAGAGGAGCTTTATCGAGCCCAACAGGAGAACCAGCCAAAAGAAGGTCAATTGTTGTACGGGTCTATTACGCAGACTCGAGCTGTCTTACGCAGAGCAGCTGTACGCGTGATTTGTTACTGCTGTATTCAAAAATGTGCAAAATTTTGCAGATTTTTCGGGATGAAACAAAACAACCGTTTTCGTCTGGGCCTGTTCGTGTCTACTGTTATTGTCTATTAAGAATTTTGTTGACCCACAATATACAAGCAACGTATATTAATCTGTTACATTTCGCGTAATTTTTATTTAATATTTATTTTGTTTACCATAGGTTTTTTTCATTTTGCAGTGGAGCATACATAATTCAGCAACGGAACTTTCGAGAGAAAAAGTTCCGGAACGAAATGTTAAGCCTGCAGGACGAGTGAGAAAAGAAAAGTTACGGAATGCTTCAGACGGTTCTTTCGTGTGCGCGAGTGCTGTCGTGCTGTCGGTTTGACATATGGATTTTCGAGATTAAATGAGTATAATCAGAGGACATTGGGGATAAAATGTTCTATTGTAATTGATTTTCGGAGAGTTCGTACTGAAAGAATGGCAAAGCAAGACGGCAATTCCTCTCCGGTAAAAACTAGCATTTTTTTTTCTTCCAAAATGAGAGTTTGTATTTGCAAGCAAACGTTTATGACACTCCACCTAATTCCTTTTTACATTTATGAGACATACTGTACGTCTGAAAGTTTTATTTTCCACCTGCGTTGTGACTGCTCTTTGTGGGTCAGTATGGCTACAATAATTTGATAGAATACAAAATGTATGTACATTTTCCTTTCATTTCACACTAGTGCATGACATGCTAGTAGTAACAAATCTAAATTCATATAAACATAACCGTGCCAAGGGGATGTCCTTCAGAGGACTGTTTCTTGCTTCATTATACTGTTTTATGTATGTATTTATTTATTTATTTGTGTGTGTGTGTGTGTGTGTGTGCCACCTCACAACCCTAAATATAAAATACACTTCAGAAACTTCACCACTGACTGATTTTACTTAACCATGTGTGTCCCACAGACATGAGCGAAGAATGTTTTGGCTCTGGATGGCAGGAGCCAGGGTTGCCTGGCATTAAAAAGGAGGAGTCAGAGCCCCCTGGTGGCGCCTCGGAACAGCAGCGGCTGCTACCATACATTAAAGAGGAGGAAGATTACATAGAGTTGCTCGTGACTGGTATCCATGTGAAGACTGAAGATGGTCAACATGAAGAGAAAAAAGGGGCGGAGCCTCCGTGCTCCAGTCAAGACATAACAAGAGAAATTGATCACGAGCACCGTGGAGGATCACCAACAGACAGCTGGTCACCTCCGATGAGGAGTAGGAACGATGATGAAGAGGCGGAAGGTGAGATGACACATCACACTGGCAGCAAACATTGGAAATGTCCTCAGTGCAGAAAAATGTTTGGCTGCGAGTCCTGTTTGTTAACACAAAAGAAGGGCCACACAGGAAAGAAACCTTTTCTTTGTCCAGTATGTGGACTGAAATTTCCTGTGAAGTGGAACTTGAAAGAACATACAAGAATCCACAATGGTGAGAAACCGTTTGCCTGTTCAGTTTCTGGCCAGAAATTAATTTTGAAGCACTACTTCTCGCCACAAAATAACCCATGCTGGTGAGAAACCTTTTGTCTTTTCAGTTTGTTTTCAAACATTCACAAGACTGTATGAGGTTGAAAAGCTGCTAAAACTAGCAGAATAAAATATTAATGTGATCCCATTTCAGCACGTTTCTTGCGCACACTAGTGTTGTTGGATACTTTTGACTCAAATGTTGAATGATTTGTATAGTTTTAGTTTGTTTTATAGCTGGATTTGATGGACACACAAAAGATGAGTTAGAATCCTATTAACAAGTAAGCTTCCGTGGCACCACTTGGCCTTGTTTGGTTTGTCGGGAGATAGTTTTTTGCTGAGTAATACGGATTTTTTTGTTGAAATGCAAAGTCACAACAAATTGTTTTTACCCACGTAACAAAGTATATCTTGTCCTGCAGACATGAGTAAGGTTCCCAATTGTCAGGAGCCAGAGGTACCAGCGGTTAAAGAAGAGGAGTCAGATCCTCCTAGTGGCAAAGAAGAGGAGCAGCTGCAGCGCCACAATATCAAAAAAGATGAGCAGCTGCCACCATATTTAAAAGAAGAGGGAGACTTCACCGAGTTGCCAGTGACTGGTGTCCACGTAAAGACTGAAGATGAAGATCAACATGAAGAGAAGGAAGAAAGGGAGCCTCCAAGCTCCATTCAACACAAACAGTCAGAAGGTGAGATGCCACCTCCCACTGAGAGCAAACCTTGGAAATGTTCTCAGTGTGGAAAAACATTTGGCTACCGGTCCCTTTTGAAAATGCATATGTTTGTCCACACCGGTGAGAAACCTTTTCCCTGTTTGGTGTGTGATCAAAAATTTATTGATAAGTACCACCTAAAAGTACACACAAGAATCCACACTGGTGAGAAACCTTTTGCCTGTTCATTTTGTGGTCACAAATTCAATTTGAAGCACGACTTAACTCGCCATATAATAACACATACCGGTGAGAGACCTTTTGCCTGTTTGGTTTGTGGTCAAAGCTTTGTTACAAATGAACAACTAAAAATACACACAAGAATCCACACTGGTGAGAAACCTCTCGCCTGTTCAGTTTGTGGTAAAACATTTACTTCTAAAGGAAACTTGACACAACACACAAGAACGCACAGTGGTCAGAAACCTTTTTCCTGTTTGGTTTGCGGTCAAAGCTTTGCTAGAATCGTACAACTAAAAACACACACAAGAAATCACAGCGGAGAGAAACCTTTTGCCTGTTCGCTTTGTGATAAAGCATTTAAGAGTAAAGCAATCTTGAGACAGCATACAAAAACCCACACTGGAGAGAAGCCTTTTGCCTGTTCGGTTTGTGGTAAAGCATTTAAGAGTAATGCCATCTTGAAACAACATACAAAAACTCACACTGGAGAGAAGCATTTTGCCTGCTCAGTTTGCGGTCAAAGCTTTATTAGAAATGAACAATTAAAAATACACTCAAGAAACCACACTGGTGAGAAACCATTTGCCTGTTCGGTTTGTGGTAAAAAGTTTCTTTTAAAGTCGGGCTTGAGACAACACACAAGAAGCCACATTGGTTAGAAAAAAAGATATTTACCCCACGAATTTAATTGATTTCATCCATTCATCCATTTTGTATTCCAAACGCATTCTTAGAAATCTTCAGTGAACATTTGTTGAGAATTATCAATTGTTCTGAAACACTTTTTGGGTTTGTGTATGTGGTTTGGTCTTTGTCTTTTGTTTCTTTGTTTTGTTTTTAAAATGTCCATATCTAGTCAAATAATTAATGATTAAAATAGACTTTGGCTAAAGTTTGACTCTGTGTGTGAGATGAATTGTGTGGGATTTATTTATTTCAGTATTAGGCACTGAAATAAGATCTATGTGGGTTGTGGCGAATCTGCAGTGAGGAGACTGCAGTCAGGAGACGCGTACATGTTCCTTGTCGACCCAAATCTGGAAAGGCGAGGCAGTTAATCCGACGGAAACAAGCGCACATTAGTTGAATTAATTATTCGCCCTGAACGAAGTGAAGCTTCCACAGCCTGTGTGGGTCACTGTTGAGTGCAGTCAAACATTTATTTTTTACATTGTCGTGTGCGGTTAAAGTCACCTGCGTGCTGCTTGAAGCTTCTCGGCCTTTCTTTGTTTAGCTTAGCTTAGCCTGGTTTGCTAGCCGCTAACAAAGCAGACGCGTTTGTTGGCTCAGCAAAAATTAAGTGCGAAAGCAAAGAGTGGTAAAGGTCGAGTGAAAATGTACGCAAGAACCAAAGGAAAGATGGAAGAGGAGTTTTGCGGAGCCCAAGAGGAGAAGGAGCAAGAAGAAGGTCAACTGTTCGACGCGCTTTGCAAGCGGCCTCCACTTGGGTTAGATACGCCAGGTTTGTAATTTGCTTCATCACCACTGCATGATAATATCTCCCTTCGTAATGCACTTAAGATTTCACACTATTCATATACTAAAATGCGTGCATTCGTTGGCGTTTTTTCCAGGCCAGAAGAAAGGATGAAACAAAATCCTCGTTTTTGTCCGGGCCTGTTTCGTGTTTATTTCGATTTATTCATCTTTGAAAGCTTTAGTGGCCTCAATTCACTAATGTTTACTACTCTTAAAGTAAGAGTTCAGTCAAACCATAATTTAAAAGCAACAAATACGAATTGGTTAATTTTCGCATAAATTTGTTCATTGTTTTGTTGTGCATGTTTTTTCCTCTTCTTTTTTTGTTGGTACCCCTACCAACAGTTTTTATTCTAATGTCGTGCCCAGATGAATCTAATTAGAGGACAATGCGGACAAAATTTTCTTTTTAGAGATTTTTGACGAAATCATACAGAAAGTTGGGCCCAAGTCTGCAGTTTTATGTTTTTACCTGTGTAGTGGCTGCACTGTGTGGAATTATGGCAACAGTATTTTGAGAGAACACAAAATGTATAATTTTTTCCCTTTCATTTCACATTTGTTTATGACACACTAGTAGTAAAATAAATCCAAGGCTGTGACTGTCAGAAGACTGTTTCTTGCTTCATAATACGTAAAATATATTTATTTTATATATTGTAAAATTTAGGGCTCTGAGATAACCCACCGACGAACTTCACAAAATCATGAGTGTCTTGCGTCCCACAGGCTTGAGGGAAGAATGTCTTGGCCTGAAATGGCAGAAGCCCGAGTTGGCTTGCGTTAAAGAGGAGACAGAGACCCCTGGTGGTGATTTGGAGGATCAGCATCAACGCCCCAACATACAAGAGGAGCAGCTGCTCCCATTCATAAAAGAGGAGGAAGATTACATAGAGGTTCCTGTGACTGATATCCATGTAAAGACTGAAGATGAAGAGGCGGAGCTTCCGTGCTCCAGTCAATACATGACAAATAAAATTGCTGGCGAGCCATGTGGAGGAGCTTCAACGTCAGATTGTGACAATGCAGTGCCACACCCTCCCCACACTAAGAACGATAAGGAACAGGCGGAAGGTGAGAAGACACAACACACTGACAGCAAACGCTGGAAATGCACCCAGTGTGACAAAACGTTTGGCTACGAATCCTGTTTGAAAACACACATAAAGGGCCACACAGGAGAGAAACCTTTTCTTTGTTCAGTATGTGGACAGAGATTTTCTGTGAAGTGGAACTTAAAAGAACACACGAGAATCCACACGGGTGAGAAACCTTTTGCCTGCTCAGAATGTGGCCATCGTTTCTCTAGGAGGGGCGACTTATTAAAACACATGAGAACCCACACGGGAGAGAAACCTTTTGCTTGCTCGATTTGCGACAAAAGGTTTTCTCAAAAGGGAGCAATGAACCAACACATTCAAACCCATACGGGTGAGAAAAATTTTCCCTGCTTGGTTTGTGGGAAAAGATTTCCTCGTGAGAAAAACTTAAAATTACACACAAGAACCCACACTGGTGAGAAACCTTTTAGCTGCTCGTTTTGTGGACGAAGATTTTCCCGGGAGAAAAATCTACAATTGCACATATGGAACCACACTGGTGAGAAGCCTTTTGTCTGTTTGGTATGTGACAAAAGATTTTCTCAAAACGCAGACTTGAGACGACACACAAGAACACACACTGGCGAGAAGCCTTTTGCCTGTTCGTTTTGTGAGAAAAAATTTTCCGATAGCGGACGCTTGAGACAACACGAAGGATGCCACACGGGTGAGAAACCGTATGCCTGCTCGATTTGTGGCCAAAGATTTTCCCGTAATGAACACTTGAAATCCCACACAACAATCCACAGCGGTGAGAAACCTTTTTCCTGTTCGCTTTGCGGTCAAACGTTCTCTCGTAGGGAATACTTAAAATTACACATAAAAAGACACTCTGGTGAGAAACCTTTTACCTGCTCAGATTGTGGCCAAAGTTTCTCTCGGAAGGAACACTTGTTAAGACATGCGAGGACCCACGCCGATGAGAAACCTTTTGACTGATCAGTTTTTTATTGTTTTTATTTTAACTGAGCAGTTTTAATACGCACACAAGCAGAAAAACTGAAATAGATTAAATACTCCTTGTATGGTTGCAGTTAGTATTTGAGTGGGATCGCTAGCTAGTTTGTCATTTTCAATGTTAAAGTATTAAAATAAGGGTGACGTCACACAACGCCACGTTAATAAAGCCACCATGTAACGGCTTTTAAGATAAAATAGTTTGCTGCAGCTTTTGTGCTAAGTGTCCGGAAAGTAGTTTTACTTATTTTGATACTTTCCATCTGTAAATTTGTTTTGACAGACACGGTGTGATTTGTTTCACAACAAAATTGAAAAGAACGCCATGATGGATTGGAAGAATGTATTGTTTGGCTGTGTTAGAAAATTAATGTTAGTCAACATTTTTAATACATGTCCTGTTAATGTCACATGACTTTAATTGCTGCAAATTTATTGAGAAGAAATTGTGCTTAAAATTAATTGATTCAAACAATACGTGAAGGATCAGCAACCCACAGACATTTACTCATATTTAAATATATTTGTATAAACTGTTATACCCCTATTATATCCTTTTACTGTCTTTATTTTCGTTATAATCCTTTATATTATGAATGTTCATCTGTATCTTGATTTATATATGAATGAACTACTGCAATGTTGTTTTTTGTTTGATAAATTGTATCACCACTTGTTGAGATTAAATAAAACCAAGGAAAAGATTTTGTGTTGCACTGATGTTTATATGCTTTGTTACACACGTTTCTTTTGTTTTTTTTAGAATCCACGCCTTGATGAAGATTTAGAGGTTACCTCTCTGATGCCAGTGTATGAGAAAAAAAATGATAAGCTAAGGGCACAGAGTAGTCGTAAGTGAAAGAAGGAAGAGAGCACCAGTGAAATGGCAACTTAAAATATTACCCCTGTCTATAAAAGAACTAAATGGGTGTTGTTTTGCCAAGGTTACACAAGTGTCTGGAACAGTGGTCCAGACGATGAAAACTCGGAGCAAAATTGCAATCGCGTGAGTGCTTTCTGAATTACATTCAATGTTTTTGTTAGCTTCAGGCCACCTAGAACATTTCATAAACAACAAACCGGAAGGAAGACAACTAGGTTTTTTCTCTCGAGGAGAGCGGACAGGAAGCCGACTTTCTCAGATCTCCGACAGGAAGCCGACTTTCTCAGATCTCCTTCCGTATCTTTTCCGCTCCTCGTTTATTCATTTGTGTTGGCCCGAGGTACAAAAGCCAGACAGGCAGCAATGTAAACAATCCGTTTGTGATAGCGGGGAATGCAGTTAACGATTTCATGCTGCTATCTTCTTTCCCAGGAACATCAAGAGCGACCAATACATTTATTGCAAAAAACACAAATATGATTTCTAATACAAACTGTGCTCTGTCAACTGAGACCCACTTTGAAAATTCCAATTGGAAAAAAAATTGAAAAAAAATAAAACAAAACAAAATAAAACCTTGTGGTCACTGGCAAACAGGTTATTTACATGACCAAAATTCTCATTCATGGCACTGAAAGTTAAAATGCAAGTCTATCTTTATAATAATAATAAGGTAGTTCCCTTTTTCGGGGCTTTTCAGAAAGTCAGGCCATCTGCTAAAGGAATCCATTGACACATGGCAGGTTTGGTGTCACATTTTTAATAAGAACACAATCAAAATAAGGTTAGAAAAGTCAAGACATTACAAATCTCGTAACAAGTGCACAAATCATTCGTCGTTTCAATGGTGTCTCACCAAAAGAGGAACTATAAATGCTAACCGATATCATATACAGCCTCACTTATAACTGCTATTCTCAACAGCACACTTGTGCCCCTTTGATAGAAACTTAGTTGTGAATTTTTTACCGCAAACTGAACAGGCAAAAGGTTTCTCACCAGTGTGGATTCTTGTGTGTCGTCTTAGCTGCGCATTGGTAATAAAACTATGATTACAAACCAAACAGGTATAATGTTTCTCACCAGTGTGGATTTTTGTGTGTTGTCTTAGTTGTGTCTTTGTAGTGAACCTTTGATTACAAACCAAACAGACGTAAGGTTTCTCACCAGCGTGGATTCTTTTATGTTCCGTCAAGCGATCCTTAGCAGAAAAACCTTGAGCGCAAATCGAACAAGCAAAAGGTTTCTCACCAGTGTGGGTTCTTGCGTGTCTTGTCATGTGTCCTTTTTGAGAAAATCTTCGACCGCAAACCGAACAGGCAAAAGGTTTCTCACCGGTGTGGATTCTTGTGTGTACGCTTAGACTTCCCTTTACAGTGAAGCTCTGATTACAAACCAAACAGATATAAGGTTTCTTACCAGCGTGGATTCTTGTGTGTACGCTAAGTTGTCTCTTTGAGGTGAACTTGTGATTACAAACCAAACAGACATAAGGTTTCTCACCGGTGTGGGTTCTCGTATGTTCAGTCAGTCTTACCTTCGTGGAATACCTTCGATCACAAATGGAACAGGCAAACTGTTTCTCACCGGTGTGGGTTTGCATGTGTCGTTTCAAGCTTTCCTTGCGAAGAAATCTTTTACCACAAACGGAACAGGCACAAGGTTTCTCACCAGTGTGGATCGTCATATGTCTTTTCAAACTGCGCTTGTTGTTGAAAGTTTTTCCACACTGAGAACATTGCCTACATTTCCTCTCAATGTGATGAGTCATCGCACCTTCTGACTCACCATCTGTGTGAGAAGACTGTGACGTTGCATCGTCCCCAGATGACATTGGAGCTACTACGCCATCTCTGTGTGATCCTCCATTATGCTGACCATCAATTTCTGTTGTCATGTGTTGACTGGAGCTGCTGCTTGAAGACCCCGTCCCTTTTTGCTCTTCATATTCTCCTTCTTCGTCTTTACTCTTCACATGGACACTGGTCACGTGCAAGTCTGTGAAATCCCCCTCCATCTTTACATATGATGGCGGCTGTTCCTCTTTTTTTATATTGGGAGACCGCAGCTGCTCCTCTTTGCCACCGAGAGGATCAGACTCCTTAATACAAGGCAACTCTGGCTCCTGTAGTTTGTGACCATGAGGTTCTTCACTGAAGTCTGTGGGACACAAGACACGCTTGGTTTGGTTAAGTTGGTTTGTTGCGACGTTGCTGTTTGTATTTCATATTAAATCCACAGTCAATATCCACCTAGTGACTGAGCAAAAGACAAACCTCGGAGGAACGCAACTCGACCTTCTTGTCGCTCCTTCTCCTCTTGAACTCCACAAGGCTCCTCTTCGAGCTTCACTTTCATTATTGCGTGCACTTTCGCTTGATGTTTACCACACTTTGTGCTCGAATTTGACGTCTGCTGGGCAAAAAAACGTGTGGTCGTTAGCGGCTAGCAAGCTAAACTAAGGTAAGATCAACTAAGTTAATATAAGTTAAGCTAAGCAAGACCGAAAAGCTTCAGCGAACTTGGAACAACTTGAGCCGCACATGAAATGTTAAAACTAGCGTTTGAATGCAATATAGTAACGATGGTGGTTGGATGTGCTGAAAAAAGAATCAGCAGCGGCAAGTAACACTATAGGCGGAAGTGACGTGGAGGCAGCCCCTACTCTGACGATGCTTTCTATGGGAGTTCGCCTTTCTTCCCTTTTTATGAAATCTACATTTGCTCCGCGGGGTTGTATGTCCTGGAAGTCAAGCCTCGACAACAATCCCCTGCGAATGCTTTATTGTAGTCAATTTGGGGTCTGCGTTTGCGGTGCCGTAGAGGTGGTCTCAGTTTTGTTGAAGCTTTTCTGACTTGCTTAGCTTAGCCTGTTAGCCGCCGATGAAAACAGACTTGATTGTTGGCTCAGCTGACATCAAGTGCGATTGCAGTGTTGCGAACATCGAGTGAAATTGTGCGCAAGAATGATGGTCAAAATCGAAGAGGAATTGTGTGGGGTTCAAGAGGACAAAGCGGGACAAGAGGGTCAACCGCTGGACGCGCTTTGCTTGCAGCCTCGAGTTGTGCTGCGCCGATTAGGTTTGTCTTTGCAGTCACTACTTTTCAACACTTGCCGTGTTTCTTAACTGGCACGTTCATAATAATGTTATTGACATGCAAAATGTGGGTTGTGTGCATCCGGTTTTCTCGTGTCTAAAGCAAGAAGTGTCCAAATCATATCTGTCTTGTGTCGTACAGGCGACCGTGAAGATTATCTTGGTCCCAAGCAACAGGAGCCAGAGTTGGCCGGCATTAAAGAGGAGGAGTCAGAGCACACCTGTGTCAAAGAGGAGAAGCAGCTGCCACCATGCATGAAAGAGGAGGAAGAGTTCACAGAGTTGCCGGTGACTGGTCCTTATTTTAAGACCGAAGGGGAAGACGGTCAAGATGCGGAAACGAATGGCGTGGAGCGTCCTGGCACCAGTCAACACGTGACATCAGAAATATGTGGCGAGCACTGTGAGGGATCACCACCAGATGGCTGGTTAGCTCCCGTTGCAGATTATGATGACACGACGTCACATTCTCCTCAAATTAATGATGATCATGAACAGGCAGGAGGGGCGCTGACACATCACGCTGACAGCAAACGTTGGAAATGTTGTCAGTGTGGAAAAACATTTGGCCGCAAGTTTACTTTGAAAAAACATATAATGGGCCACACTGGTGAGAAACCTTTTGCCTGTTCAGTTTGTGGTCAAAAGTTTTCCAGAAAAAGAAACTTGATAGAACACATAAGAACCCACACTGGTGAGAAACCCTTTGCCTGCTCTGTTTGTGATAAAAGATTTTCTGTTAAGGAATGCTTAAGAGTACACACTAGAACCCACTCTGGTGAGAAGCCTTTTGCCTGCTCAGTATGTGATCAAAGATTTTCGCTGAAGCAATGTTTAATTGTACACATACGGACCCACACTGGCGAGAAACCTTTTGCCTGCTCTGTTTGTGGTCAAACATTTTCTCATAAGGCAAACTTAAAAGTTCACACACGAACACACACTGGTGAGAAACCTTTTGCCTGTTCGCTTTGTGGTCAAAGATTTTCTTTAAAGGCAAACTTAAAAATCCACACAAGAATCCACACTGGTGAGAAACCTTATACCTGTTTGGTTTGTGCTAAGACATTTTCTAGAAAGGAAATATTGAGACGCCACACAGTAACGCACACCGGAGAGAAACCTTTTGCCTGTTCGGTTTGCAGTCTAAGCTTTTCAAGAAAGCAGCACTTGATACAACATACAAGAACACACACTGGTGAGAAACCATTTGCCTGTTTGGTTTGTGGTCAAAAGTTTTTTAGAATGCAACACTTGAGAAAACACACAAGAACTCACACTGGTGAGAAACCTTTTGCCTGCTCGGTTTGTGCGAAAAGATTCCAAAGTAAGTCTGGAACAAAGAGGCACAAATGTGCTGTTGAGAGCGATCGTTGAATTTGCATACTCGCTTTGTTTGGCAACTATTTCCAAATAGCTAAAAATCTGTGTGCTTGCATTGTGTGTTGAACGTCTCCTGATTTTTGTCATTATTATGAATGAGTATTTATTTTGTAGTAGCAATCTGCCAGAAAAAAAGTCGTGGGTGTAACATTGGGGACCTTAATTAATGTCTTGGAACTCCTCATTGTTTCTATTTTGTTGTCGATGGATTTACGTTCATATAAACGACTTTATCACGCATAAATAAAAAGTTCAAAACAGACAAACCACAGCACTCCTCCCTGATTTTTTCACTGATGATATTGTGAGGCATGAGGTGAGTTTCATGTTCAAATATTATTCTGTCGGCCTTGATAGGTGAGAGAAAATGCTAAATATACTGTGTGTATCTTGTGTGTTGTGTCAAGAGTTTTTTTTTCAGCAGGGTGTTCCATGTATTAAAAGCAGAAAAAGGACAAGAAAACTGGCAAAAATATTTGAGACGTCCAGAAAGAAGTGTTTCATAACTTGATTGAATGGAGAGTGAAATTGTAATTGTTTTGGGCCCCTTTAGCCACTCGGCCAAGACTTTGGATGGATGGATGTTTCGTGGCCGCCACATGGTTAGAGGTGAAGTCCAAGACCTTTACTTCCTGGTCAGAAATACCGGTTCAAAAAAACAAAAAAAGAAGAAGAAACGGAAAGAAGAAACCTACCATAATCTATACCTTTTAACTTCATGTTTTGTTTTTGTTCTGTGTATATTTTCCCCTCCATTTTTTAAAAATAAATTCAACTATTTGTGCTGGTTGAGTTGCTTGAATTTTTTGTACCTCCAGCCACTAAGGGGCAGTGTTTTCGTTCATTTAATGACTTGAATCGGAAGTGGGCAAATAGCAGGCAGTTTCAAACAGGGGTTAGCTTCTCAGTGACAGGTGTCGCTAATTAAGTGAGGAGCAAAACGTATTGTATTTGGACGGTTTTTTTTTGTTGTGAATTAGGTTGAGTCAATCATAAATTGTGGCGATTGAAGAAATTAAACGTCCATCTTTTTTCAATCAAGAAAATAACGCTTTTTTGTTCTTACGCAGAGTATAAGTCAAAAGAAGACAAAACTGTCGTTTGTCGATCTTTCATAATGCATTTGCAGCTCCATTGAGCGGCCCATCAGGAAATCCTCATTGCACACCTGGACGTTGGATCTTGAAATGACGCCCGGCGCATCCTTGGGGTATGTAATTGATTCATTTTGCCCTGCTTGGCATGCATAACAATCTTTTCAAACCATGATGCCGAACCTGTGTGATTTGATAGTGCTGAAACGTTTAAGTACTGTGGTTGGGGTAAGTCTTTCAAAATATGGTTTTGAACATGGATTAGGGATTCGAATGAGGGTACTTAACTGGAATGGGGGTTTCAAAGTAGGGTTCTATTTTAGTTTTGGAGTTTAAAAAGAGTGATTTACGGATACCTTGAACAAAGTTCCAGTATCAGTGTTGATACTCGCCCATATCATTCACAATAACTTTCGTTATGATTACACACACAGTGGATTGCATTCAACATTGAACATGTAAAATATGTTTTTCAAACAATACATTTATTGAAAAACCAACAACACAAAACAGCTTTGCTCAGTAAGGGGTAATTACATATTAGAGACGTCAGTTTGCTAAATTATTCTGTAAACATGTGGCAGGTTGATGCCGCCTTTTGAATATAAATACAATCAAAAATTAGCAAAGAAAAGTACATATAAATAGACATATAAAACACACTACCAGCACACAAATCATTCATCTTCAATGGTTAGTGCCCACAAAAACATGCATTTTGGCATCATATAAACCTTCAGTGATTACTGCTATTCTCACCAGCACACTTGTGCCTGTTCGCTTGACACTTAGTTTGCAATTTTTGACCACAAATCGAACAGGCAAAAGGTTTCTTACTCGTGTGGGTTTTTGCGTGTACTTGCATGTATGCGCGACTAGAAAATGTTTTACCGCAAATAGAACAAGCAAAAGGTTTCTCACCAGTGTGGTTTCTTATGTGTACTCTTAGTAGCTCCTTTCGACAAAACCTTTGACCACAAACCGAACAGGAAAAGGGTTTTTCACCAGTGTGGGTTCTTGTGTGTGAATTTAAGTAGACCTTGAGAGAAAACCTTTGATCACAAATCAAACAGGCAAATGGTTTCTCACCAGTATGGATTCTTGTGTGTTGTCTCAAGGCCCCCTGTTGAGAAAATCTTTGACCACAAACCGAGCAGGGAAACGGTTTCTCACCAGTGTGTGTTCTCGTGTGTTGTCTCAGGGCTCCCCGTTGAGAAAATCCTTGACCACAAATTGAACACTCAAATGGTTTCTCACCAGTGTGAGTTCTTGCGTGGTCTTTTAAGATTCCCTTTCTTGAAAATCTTTGACCGCAAACCAAGCAGGCAAAAGGTTTCTCACCAGTGTGGATTCTTGTGTGTTTTTCCATGCTTATCTTATGAGAAAATCTTTTACCACAAGCCAAACAGGGAAAAGGTTTCTCACCAGTGTGAGTTCTTGCGTGCGCAATCAAGTGTCCATTTTGGATAAATCTTTGACCACAAATCGAACAAGCAAAAGGTTTCTCACCAGTGTGCGTTCTTGCATGCTGTCTCAAGTTACCTTTTTTAGAAAATCTTTGACCACAAACTGAGCAGGCATAAGGTTTCTCACCAGTGTGGGTTCTTGAATGGTCGCTTAAGATTCCCTTTCTAGAAAATCTTTGACCACAAACCGAGCAGGCAAAAGGTTTCGCAACAGTATGAGTTCTTGTGTGTGTCGTCATGTTTTTCTTAACAGAAAATCTCTGACCACAAACCGAACAGGCAAAAGGTTTCTCACCAGTGTGGGTTTGCATGTGTTGTCTCAAGTTTTCTTTCTGGGAAAATCTTTTACCACAAACCAAACAGACAAAAGGTTTCTCGCCAGTGTGGGCCATCATGTGTCGTTTTAAAGAGAACTTGTACCCAAACGCTTTTCCACACTGAGAACATTTCCAACGTTCGCTGTCAGTGTGACGCGTCATCACACAGTGTGACTCTTCATCATCGTCATCAGTATGAGAAAACGGTGACGTTGGGTTTTCACTGGTTGTCATTGGAGCTAACCACCTGTCATCTTGTGATCCTCCAGCTTGCTCTTTTTTATTTTCTGTTGTCTCGTGTTGGCTGGTGCTGCTGTTCGGAGGCTCGGCCAATGTCCTCTCTTCCCGTTGACCTTTTTCTCCTTCGGTCTTCACATGGACACCAGTGACTGGCAACTCTGTAATCTCACCTTCTTCTTTTATGCATGGTAGCAGTTTCTCTTCTTTGATATCGGGGCGCAGCACCTGCTCCACGTCTTTGTCACCAAAGGTTTTTGACTCCTCCTTTTTAATGTCAGGTAACTCTGGCTCCTGCTGCCTGGGATCAATATGTTTTTCACTTACATCTGTGGAACACAAGACACATTTTGTTTGGTAAATTTTGTCTGCTGTTAGGTATTTTATATGTAGGGTTTAACCTCATGGGTGGCAGAGGATTTTTCATTAACCTGGCCTCAGCCTGACAAAGGCTAAATTTGCCACCTGCAGAGTGTACATCTCGACCTCTCGTTTGCAAGCATTTAGCACGGATCCACTATTCTACTCGGTGCCAGTTTCGCGTCACACTTATTGTTATTCTTTTTATATTCTCATTATGTTTATTTTTTGCTTGGAGACGACCAGGAGTTGGAAAGCAGCCGCTTTGTTTCGCGTGTTTATGAATGAACGGGACAGTTAAACAGTTAAAAATGTTTCCACGTTGCTTGTGACGAATGCGCAGTCAGGAAACAGAAAACATGTCAACAATCGACCCTCATCCGGAATCGCGAGCCAGTTAATCTAAGGGCCAGTTGAACTTTAACGCTGTTTAGACGTCACTAGTTAAGATGCCGTTCAAAATAAACAGAGACACTGTTGTAATGCAGTGATTGAGCACGTGGCAAACCTGTCGAGTTGAACGCAAGTGGAGGCTGTTTGCAAAGCGCGTTCACGAGTTGATCTTCTTGACCCTCCGTTTCCTCTTGGGATCCAACAAGCTCATCTTCCGTCTTTACTTTCATTCTTGTACACACTTTCACTTGATGGTTTTGACACTTTACGCTCGAACTCGATGTCTGCTGAAGCAACAAACGCGTCGACGTTGTTAGCGGCTAGCAAGCGAAGCTAAACAAAGCCAAGATGATTCGACAAGCACGATTTGAAACAAGATGTAATTCGTGCGTTCGATTGCAATAAAATGGCGATGGATTCTTAATAGCAATGTTTACCAATTTCCAGTTCGATTTCGGGATTTTTTAAAGCCGTTTAACGCCCATGTATTCCTAAAATGAAAAACGACGCGCTACATGATGCAGCTGGAATTCAGCTTTGCTTTCGAAGACAGCAACTGCGCGTACTCGCCTTTAGATAGCAGTGTTTCCACGTGTTAGGACAACAGAAACCTGTGCTTTTCTCACGTGCATTCAATTCATCAACACTCATTTTTGTCACACTTTGCGCTCGCACTTGATTGAGGAATAATTTCAAAAACCAAACAAAACAAAACTGAAACACCGACGCAAAAGGTGAAGCTTGAAGTGACAAAGGAACATTGTAGATCACAGATGTCAAACTCTGTCAAACAAAAAAGAAAAACATGTTCTATATATGTACATGAGTTGATATTTAGTTGTATGCTTCTATACGTGAGCTATACCGTAGCACTGGCAGAAATAATTCGTTTATAATAACACAAGAACAAAGTGACGCCAGACAAGCTGCGACATTGCGGAAATGACGTAAAAGACCCGCGACCCCAGGTGCTGACGAAAAATGAACTAAACCTGGCTGTTTTTTTACGGATCCACGCGAGTTAAAGAAAAAAAATACTCCTGAATTTGGACTAGAAGTCCCGAAAAAACTGCGCATCTATTGCTACTTTATTTGACTTGTTTACAACATATTCATTTGTGGTTCAATTCGGTATAGTCTCAATTGAAGCTTCTCGGCCTTGTTTAGATTAGCTTAGCTTGCGAGCCACCGACATCAAGTGCGAGCGCAAAGTGTGCTGACCCTGGAGTGAAAATGAGAAGAACGAAAGTGAAGGTCGACGAGAAGCTTGGTGGAGCTCAAGAGGAGAAGGAGCGAGAAGAAGGTCAACTGTTGGAAAAGCTTCCCAATAGGCCTCCACTTGTATTAAACCCGGCAGGTTTGTTACTTGCTTAGTCAATACTTTTCAACAATTGTATGGTTAAGTTTGAACAGCACGTTCGATTCTACACTATTAGACATGCCAAAATGTGAGACTTGGACTCGGCGCCAAAAAAGGGTGATTGAGCTGTCCCAATTACCATGCTGGTTTTCCTTTCATTTGCCAGCGTTGGTCATTGCAAAAAAAAAAAAAAAAAAACGCCTTTACTAAAAATGTGGTCTTTTGTCCCACAGACGTGGATGAAGAATATCTCGGTCCTGAACGGCAAAAGTCGGAGTGGTCTGACGTTGAAGAGGAGGAGTCACAACCTCCTGCAGGCAAAAAACAGAAGCAGCTGCCACCATGCTTGAAAGAGGAGGATGAGATAACAGAGTTGCCAGTGACTGGTGTCCACGTGAAGTTGGAAGATGAAGAAAGTCAATATGAAGAAAGGAAAGGGCAGTCTCCAAGAGCCAGTCAATACATGACATTGAATATTGATGGCGAGCGCGGCAGAGGATCACAAGCCGACAGCTGGTTAGCTCCAATGTCAGATAGTGACGACACAATGTCACGCTCTTCTCACACCGATGATGATGATGATGATGATAGTGACGAAGATGAGACGCCACCTCACACTGACAGCAAACGTTGGAAATGTTCTCAGTGTGATAAAACGTTTGGCTACAAGACCAATTTGAAAAGACATATGATAAGCCACACTGGTGAGAAACCTTTTGTCTGTTCCGTTTGCGGTCAAAGATTTTCTCTTAGTAGTTCCTTAAAAGTACACACAAGAAGCCACACAGGTGAGAAACCATTTCCCTGTTCGGTTTGCTGTCAAAGGTTTTCTAGAAAGGAACAACTAAAAATACACACAAGAACCCACACTGGTGAGAAACCCTTTACCTGTTCAGTTTGCGGTCAAAGATTTTCTCATAAGACGAGCATGAGAGAACACACGAGATCCCACATTGGTGAGAAACCTTTTGCCTGTTTGGTCTGTGGTGAAAAGTTTTTTAGAAAGCAACAACTAAATGTACACACAACAACCCACACCGGTGAGAAACCTTTTGTCTGTTCGGTGTGTGGTAAAAGATTTTCTCTCAATGGAAACTTGAAACAACACACACGAATTCACACTGGTGAGAAACCTTTTGCCTGTTCGTATTGTGGTAAAAGATTTTCTAATAAAAGAAACATGATAGAACACACATTCACCCACACCGGCGAGAAACCTTTTCCTTGTTCCATTTGTGGTAAAACATTTTCTCAAAATGGAAACTTGAGAGAACACACAAGAACCCACACTGGTGAGAAACCTTTTGGCTGTTTGGTTTGTGGAGAAAAGTTTTCTAGCAAGCAACAACTTAAAGTACACACAAGAACCCACACTGGTGAGAAGCCTTTTGCCTGTTTGGTTTGTGGTGCAAGATTTTCTCGAAACGGACAACTAAAATTACACACAAGAACACACACTGGTGAGAAACCTTTTGCCTGTTCAGTTTGTGGGAAAGAATTCAAGTCAAAACAAGAATTGAATGTTCACGCGAGAACCCATACCGGTGAGAAACCTTTTGCTTGTTCGACTTGTGGGAAAAGATTTTCTCAAAATGGACATTTGAAAACGCACATGAGAACCCACACTGGTGAGAAACCCTTTCCCTGTTCAATTTGTGGCCAAAGATTTTCAATTAAATCATTGTTGAAGAAGCACAAGTGTGCTGTTGAAGATAGCAGTGATCAATGAAGGTTTAGGTAATGTCATTTTTAGTATCAAGTTTTTTGAAAGTCAATGTATACATAATCATATCGGTGTTTGGACAACAGTTGAGTCCGTATCCTGGTATCGGTCTGAAAAAAAGTCGCATCTAGCATCTCTTTGTAAATAATTGACCTGTTTTTAGTAAGTATACTGTCTTGTTTCTTGTTTTTTTTTTTTTTTTTTATCTTTATTTGAATTCCAAGTGTTTTTTTTTTTAGAAGTCTTCCTTGGATATCAGTTGAGAATTACAACATGTGCTGGAACACTCAAAGCAATAATTGTGATTTGTTTCATTTTCTTTCTTTTTGTTGATATCCATGTCTCGTAATTTTGCGCTGTGCTTGACATTGAAAAAGTTACTTTAAAATGTTTAACTTGTAAATATGAACTGTGGAATTAAAGTTGCCTTCCCTATCTTTTCAAATGTACTGAAATATTTTTTAATTCAGTTGTATCATAATTTTAGTTATTCAAGAATTAAAATTGAGATACTAAAATGTATAATTTGTTCCAGTGTTTTACATCATGAATTCTTAAGCAACGACGCCATCTTCATTTTTTGTAATTCAAACAATAAGGCTTTTCATGAAAACCATTGCTTGAAGGTAAAAAATTCAGGTTACATCAAATGAAAGATTTTAAATTAGTTGAAGTCTTAATGTTGTCTGTCGTGGATAACTTCAATATTTTCTAATTCAGATTTTCTTTTTTCGGTACAAGTGAGAAGTCTTCGTGTTTAAACTGCGAGTAATCATTTTAACTCCAGCCACTAAGGGGCAGTGTTTTCATTGTTTAGTGACCTTAACCGGAAGTGGGCAGATTGGCCAGGCAGCTTCAAATTGGGGTTTCCTCGTTAGCGACAGGTGTCAATGATTAGAAAGGAGTAAACTGTTATTTAACGAGGGAAATTTGTACTCAAGGCTTTTTGTTGTTAATTTGTGTAGGTGAATTATCATTTTCATGAATGGAAAAAAAGTAAAGTAACTTTCAATCGCAAGAGTTTTTTTTGTTTGTTTGTTTTTTTTTACGCCGAGTACAAGAAGTGAAAATAAACCAGAGCGCTTTGTTGGAGCGTTGCATGACATCTTGCAAATGGGACCGCCGGAGCGACATCATCACCACAACTGGAGCTGCGTGGAGCGGACCATCGGGAAATCCTCATCGCACATCTGGACATTGGATCTTGAAATGGCAGCTGACGCACCTCTGGGGTATGTGATTTATTCTAACCCTGCTTCCTTGGAATCCAAACTTTGGTCGCTTTTGAGCTATGATGTTGAATGTATTTGATCCGATATTGTTGAAATGCTCATTTGTGGTTAATGTAAGACTTTCAAAGTAGGGGTTTTAAACGGGGATAAAATTTCCAACATAGGGTTTTGATCTAGGCTTTTAATTTGTCTAGTCTATAAACTGACGGAGGGACAAAAGAATAAAGTGTTAAACATACAGACTAAGGTACACTTGTCAACACAAAGAGTTTTGTAACTTTCTCCAAAGTTTATTTCAATCATTCACTCCATGGATCTGAAGATCACAAAAAGAAAGAAAATCAAACAAACCGCAAACATTGCTTTGCATTGATTCTCAGTCAGTAATTGCCCTTCCCTATTTAGCATATTTGTCAATTACCTTCAATATTAAATTGAAAAAAATATACACTATTGAAAGTATACATCCATTTAAAAGGGGAAATAAGGACAGCCAGCTTAAGTAAATCTTTAACTCTTAGCAGGTTGATGTCACATTTTGAATACAAAACCCATCAAAAACAAAAAAAAGTTATAACATATGCAAAACACATTACAAGTCCTCAACTCATTCATCACGATGTCGTGCGCATGAAAGTTGAGCTTTCTTTTACAATAAATGCTAAAATGACATAAACAGAATGGATAACTGCTATTGGCAACAGCACATTCACAAGATGATTACTTGATTACCTGTGTGACCACAAACTGAACAGGCAAAGAGTTTCTCACCAGTGTGGGTTCTATTGTGTGCTGTCATGCTCACCTCATAAGAGCCTTTACCACAAGCGAACCAGGCAAAAAACTTTCTAAAAGTGTGATCCATCATGCTAATCTTTCACCAGTGTGGGTTTTTGTGTGATATATCAAGCTATTCTTATGAGAATATCTTTGACCACAAACTGAACAGGCAAAGGGTTTTTCGCCAGTGTGGATTCTTGTGTGTGATTTTAAGTTTTGCTTACAAGAAAATCTTTGACCGCAAACCAAACAGGCAAAAGGTTTCTCATCAGCGTGGGTTCTTGAGTGTGATTTTAAGTACTTGTTGAGAGAAAATCTTTGACCACAAACTGAACAGGGAAAAGGTTTCTCACCAGCGTGGGTTCTTGTGTGTAGTTCCATGTAATCCTTCCGAGAAAATCTTTTGCCACAAACCGAACAGGCAAAAGGTTTCTCACCAGTGTGGGTTCTTGTATGTTTTGCGATGCTAGACTTATGAGAAAATCTTTGACCACAAACCGTACAAGCAAAAGATTTCTCGCCCGTGTGGGTTCTTGCATGTGACTTTAAGTATTTCTTAAGAGAAAATCTTTGACCACAAACTGAGCAGTCAAAAGGTTTTTCACCAGTGTGGGTTTTTGCGTGATCTGTCAGGCTACTCTGATGAGAAAATCTTTGACCACAAACTGAACAGGAAAAAGGTTTCTCACCAGTGTGGGTTCTTGTGTGTATTTTTATCTTTGTCTTACAAGAAAATCTTTTGCCACAAACTGAGCATGCGAAAGGTTTCACACCAGTGTTGGTTCTTGTGTGTTTTATCATACTCGTGTAATCAGAAAATCTTTTCCCACAAACTGCACAAGCAAAAGGTTTCTCACCACTGTGGCCCTCCATATGTCTTATTAAATGGGTCTTGTGGCTAAATGTTTTTCCACACTGAGAACATTTCCAATGTTTGCTGTCAGTGTGACGTGGCGTCTCACCTTCAACCTGTTCATCATCATCGTCATCAGTAAGAGAAGAGTCATCACCATCTGATATTGGAGCTAACCAGCTTTCTGCTTGTGATCCTCCGTTGTGCTCACCATCAATATCTGTTATCATGTATTGAATGGAGCTGCAGCTTGGAGGCTCCTCCTCATTCTCCACATTCCATTCTTCATCTTCGGTCTTCACGTGGACACCAGTCACTGGCAACTCTGTGAAATCGCTCTCCTCTTTCACGCATGGTGACAGCTGTTCCTCTTTTAAGATGTCGTGTTGTAGCTGCTCCTCATCCTTGCCGCCAGGGGGCTCTACCTCCTCTTTCTTAACTACAGGCAACTTTTGCTCCTGCCGTTCGAGACTGAGATATTTTTCACTCACGTCTGTGAAACACAAGACATACATTGTGTAGTAAAGTTAGTTTTTTGTGGCTTTGCTGTTTGTACATTTATGGTGGTCACTGATTTTTGCGATGCTAAATCAGAGGAAACCCCTGGGATGATGTAATGTCCTGCAGGACACTGGCTTGTTTGGTATGATGAGAGCTGGAGAATATTTTTTAATGATTTTTTTTAAAACTGCAAGATAATGACAGTTACATTTTCAAGTGTCATTGATTTTGAAATGCAACATCAGATTTTGATATGACCCGGTTTGGGGGGGACACCTGGAGTGTTTGTTTCATCTGACGTTGTGATACAAATGGAATTCTTGAAAAATGACACCTGGGTTTATATGCAGTATACCGATTTGAAACTTTATTTTAATTTAATGTTAAGATTGAAATTAATCTTTATTTTTTTCATCAATGATTTACAGCGAAATTCGAGTATTGGAATATTTCATTGAAAAAAAACAACTAGCAGTGACGCAGCAAATGACAAACCTGGTGTGTCAAACACAAATGGAGGCCGCTTGCAGGACGTGTCGAGAAGTTGACCTTCTAGTCGCTCTTTCTCCTCTTGGGCTCCACAAAGATCTTCTTCGATCTTCACTTTCATTCTTGCGCACATTTTCACTCGATGTTTCACGCTCAAACTTGAAGTGTGTTGAGCTAGCAATGTGTTTGCTTTGTTAGCCGCTAGCAAGCTAAGCTAAGCAAGGCCCAGAAGCTTCAACCGGCCAAAGACTAATTTAATCACATACGAAGATGTAAAAAATGTGTTTGATCACATGTAACTAGAGATGGAGGCCGGGTGTCGAGGCTCGAGTATTTTCATTTCCAATTCAGGACAAAAAAAAAAGAAACTCGAGTGTGTTTCTAGAGAAACACAAAGAAGCCTGAGGAGTTGCTCTACATTAGTACGAGTCGTCTACGGCAAGTCCGCTTGGACAAACTACGCGTTTACACTAATTTCACTGTTGAGTGGTTGAATAGTAGTGGTTATAGTATTTTGATTATTTATAACTGTTTAATTATCATTTCCCGACTAAACAGCTAAAAGAAATAATTGACATTATGTATTTTGATTTGTAACAAACTGTGAAAATAGAAAGAGAAGGGTCCAACATAAACATAGGTAATTAAATTTATCAAGCCGAAGCAGCAAGCAGTCATAACAAGTGCGTTTGAAAGTCAAGGTCAGATTAAGGTACACTTTTTCTTCTCACCACAAACTTTCTCCAAAGTTTATTTCAATCAGTCGTTTCCTGGATAAGGAAATAAAAAAAATGAAGAAAATAAAACATACCACAAACATTGTTTTTGACTGCATGTACCGATACCTTCAAATACAATCTGGTATTGGTATATATTGGTATTTACAACATGTACACTTTTTAAGCTATACATTAATTCAAAAAAGGGAAATTGTCTAACAAGGGGCAATTACTAATAACAGTCAGCTAAATTAAATCTGCCGTTCTTAAGCACGTTGATGTCACATTTTGAATACAAAACCAGCCAAAAACAGGGTAGGAAAAGTTAAGACATTTACAAAACATATTACAAGTCCAAAAATCATTCATCACTTCAATCAGAGACAACCAACAAACAACTTGTGTGCACATGAAATGTGTGCTTTCATTGAGCATAAATGCTAAATGAAGTCATAAACTGTTTCACTGATCACTACTTTTCTCAAGAGCGTACTCGTGCTTCATCTCGAGATGATTACTCGAGAATATTTGACCACCAATTGAACAGGCAGAGGGTTTCTCTCCTGTGTGGGTTTTAGTGTGTTTTACAATGCTAGACTTATGAGAAAATCTTTGACCGCAAACTGAGCAGGCAAAACGTTTTTCGCCAGTGTGGGTTTTTCTGTGATATGTCAAGCTATTCTTATGAGCAAATCTTTTACCACAAAATGAACAGGCAAAAGGTTTCTCACCAGTGTGAGTTTTTGTGTGTGATTTTAAGTATTGCTTAGAAGTAAATCTTTGATCGCAAACTGAACATGCAAAAGGTTTCTCACCAGTGTGAGTTCTCGTGTGTGATTTTAAGTATTTCTTAGAAGAAAATCTTTGACCACAAATCAAACAGGCAAATGGTTTGTCACCAGTGTGGAATCTTGTGTGTGAATTTAAGGAGTCCTTGAGAGAAAATCTTTGACCACAAATCAAACAGGGAAAAGGTTTTTCACCAGTGTGAGCTCTGGTATGATTTACCAAGCTATTCTTATGAGCAAATCTTTGACCACAAACTGAACAAGTAAAAGGTTTCTCACCAGTGTGAGTTCTTGTGTGTGATTTTAATAATTGCTTAGAAGTAAATCTTTGACCGCAATCCGAACAGGCAAAAGGTTTCTCACCAGTGTGATTTCTTGTGTGTGATTTTAGGTTTTGCTTAGAAGAAAATCTTTGACCACACACCAAACAGGCAAAAGGTTTGTCACCAGTGTGGGTTCTTGTGTGTGACCTTAATGAGTCTCTGAGAGAAAATCTTTGACCACAAATCAAACAGGGAAAAGGTTTTTCACCAGTGTGGGCTCTGGTGTGATTTACCAAGCTATTCTTATGAACATATCTTTGACCACAAATTGAACAGGCAAAAGGTTTCTCACCAGTGTGGGTTCTTGTGTGTGTGTTTAGGTTTTGCTTCGAAGAAAATCTTTCACCACATACTGAACAGGCAATAGGTTTCTCACCAGTGTGGAGTCTTGTGTGTAATTTTAAATATGGCTTAGAAGAAAATCTTTGACCACAAATTGAACAGGCAAAAGGTTTCTCACCAGTGTGGGTTCTTGTGTGTGATTTTACATACTCTTTGCGAGAAAATCTTCGACCACAAACCAAACAAGCAAACGGTTTCTCACCACTGTGGCCCACCATATGTCTTTTTAAATGGGTCTTGTAACCAAATGTTTTTTCACACTGAGAACATTTCCACCGTTTGCCGTCACTGTGAATTGTCATCTCACCTTCAAGCTGTTCATCATCATTATCATCTTCAGTAAGAGTAGAGTCTTCACCATCTGACATTGGAGCTAACCAGCTGTCTCCTTCAGATCCTCCATTGTGCTGGTCATCAATATCTGTTGTCATGTGTTGACTGGAGCTGCTGCTTGGAGTCTCCTTCTCCTTATTCTCCTCTTTCCATTCTTCATCCTCGGTCTTTGGATGGACACTAGTCACTGGCAACTCTGTGAAGTCTTCCTCTGCTTTCATGCATGCTGGCAGCTGCTCTTCTTTTTTGATGTCGGGGTCCTGCAGCTGCTCCTCATCTTCTATTTAGGATGGTCAGATGGCCCATTTGAGAAAAACAGGTTTCCACAACTTGCCCAACTTGCTTGCTAAAAAATATTTTTAAATGATTTTTTGTGACATATTCCCAGTTCAAGATGATCTTTTCAGGGGTCTTTGAAAGGCAACATCAGATTTTGGTGGGACACCTGGGATGGTGCAGTGTCCACCAGGACTAGTGTAGTATTATAATAGCTCAATATTTTTTATAAAATATTTTTATTGTAAATGTCCTCATGACAGTTGAGTATATCTTGAAAACGATATATTTAACATTTTGGGGGGACGTCTGGTCCTGTGGAATGTCATCTAGGATTATTGTGAAGAATTTCACTTTTTTTTAAAAATAATATATAAATAATTATAAAGAATAGACCAGATTGGGAGGGGGGCGTTTTTCTGGAAAGCTGGAGTTAGCAAGGCCACTTCTCCAGGAATTGTCTGAAGTTGTGGCGCAAATGGGATTCTGGAAATAATAATAATAATAATAATAATAATAATAATAATAAGACGTCTACTTGGATTTATATGCAGTGTGCGTACTTGAAGCTTTATTTTAATTTGATCGCACGATTGACATCAACTTTCGCATTGATTTAGTCATAAATCGCTTTATTGCGTTAAACGAATACGGAATATTTCATTGTAAAAAAAAAACTGACAAAGACTAAGCAAATGACAAACCTGCTGCGTCAAACACGAATGGAGGCCGCTTGCAAAGCGCGTCGTGCAGTGGACCTTCTTGTCGCTCCTTCTCCTTTTGGCCTCGATACAGCTCCTCTTCGATCTTCACGTTCATTCTTGCACACATTTCACTCGATGTTTACGACACTTTACGCTGGAACTTGAAGTGTGCAGAGCCAGAAAATGCGTCTGTTTTGTTAGCCGCTAGCAAGCTAAGCTAAGCTAAGTAAGGCCGAGAAGTTTCAATCAGTTTAAGACTTACAATCACACATGAAGATTTAAAAATGGCGTTGGATATCAAGCAATGGGGGCCGGGTGTCGAGGCCCGAGTATTTTCACTTCCAAATCTGGATGAAAATGTTTGTTTTTAGAGCTACAAAGATGCCTAAGAAGTTGCACTACGACGTGCAGTCTACGGCAAATCCACTTGGACAAACTACCCATTTGAAACGACTGTTACGTCGTTGAAGTGGCTGTAGTATTTTGATAATTTATACGAAGGATATGAGGTAATATTGCGTAAACTAACATTTTTCCCGATTTAAAAGTGAATTGATATGTTACAAACTATGTGATAAATAAAAGAGAGCGGTCAAGCCATAAACATAGGTACAGTATTTATGTATCTCAACAGATAACAGCTAGCAGACACGACAGGTGCGTTTGAGGCCAGATTAAGGTACATTTTTTCTTCTCAAAACAAAGAGTCAAACTTTATTCAGTTTGTCAATCGTTCACTTCCTGGAAATGGAGATTAAAAAAAGAGAGAAAACAAAACAAACCACAAACATTGCTTTGAGTGTGTGCTGATACTTGGAATACCAATGATATGAATTACAAAAAGGTAGAATGTTTACAATTGGAGATGTTAGCATTTTTTTCAGACCAACACCAGTAAGAGTACCTCAACTATTGCATAGTCTCCAATACTAAATATGACTACTACTTTTAACGTACAGAATATGCCAAAAAGACATTGACAAATTATTCTCAAGTTGGGCCCATTTGTCCCAATAAAGTGGCATTCTTTAAAATCACATGAAAACAAGAACAATTTGGTATTATAATATCTGATTCCTAAATTCAAAACCTAATACTAGTGTTTGCCGCCGTTGCATGTATCTTGATATACAAGCTGGTATCGATGTCAGTACCTTCCCTATTTACAATACTATTTACAAAGCTAGTATTTGTAATTTCCTTCAATATTGAGAACGAAAAATATACAGTACACTTTTTTTTAATCAAACATTTCTTTAAAATAGGGCATTGCCTAAGAAGGGGATATTACAAATAAGAATAGTTAGCTGAGTCAAATCTGTGGCCCCTTAGCAGGTTTTTGTTTAATTTTGACTATAAACACAACTAAAAATAAGATAAGAAAACTTAAGATATACAAAACACATTGCAAGTACACAAATCATTCATCACTTCAATCACAGACCAACGACAAAGATAGTGCACATGAAGATGCATGCGTTTTCTTTTACCATAAATGCAAAAATGACAATAGCTTCATTGATCACTGCAATTCTCAACGACACACTTGTGCGTCTTTGCTCGATACTTATTTGGGAATCGTTGACAGCAAACAGAGCAGGCAAAAGGTTTCTCACCTGTGTGTGTTCTCGTGTGCGCTATCATGCTTCTCTTATAAGAAAAGCTTTTACCACAAACCGAACACGCGAAAGATTTTTCACCAGTGTGGGTTCTTGTGTGTTTTACCATGCTTATCTTTTGAGAATATCTTTTCCCGCAAATTGAACAGGCAAAAGGTTTCTCACCGGTATGGGTCCTTGAGTGTTTTACGATGCTTGTCTTATGGGAAAATCTTTGACCACAAATCGTGCAGGCAAAAGGTTTTTCGCCAGTGTGGGTTCTTGTGTGTGATTTCAATTGTTCCTTAACAGCAAATCTTTGACCACAAACGGAACAGGCAAAAGGTTTTTCACCAGTGTGGGTTTTAGTGTGGTCTATCATGCTAACCTTAAAAGAAAATCTTTGACCACAAATCGAACAGGCAAATGGTTTCTCACCAGTGTGGGTTCTTGTGTGTATTTTCACACTCGTCTTGCGAGAAAATCTTTTACCACAAACCAAACAGGGAAAAGGTTTGTCACCGGTGTGGGTTCTTTTGTGTGAATTTAAGTATTCTTTGAGAGAAAATCTTTGACCGCAAATTGAGCAGGGAAAAGGTTTCTCACCGGTGTGAATTCTTGTGTGTATAGTTAAGTATTGCTTTGAACATAATTTTTTACCACAAACCGAACAGGCAACAGGTTTCTCCCCAGTGTGGGTTCTTGTGTGTTGTATAAAGGCTCCTTTGTGAGAAAATCTTTGATCACAAACCGAACAGGCAAAAGGTTTCTCGCCGGTGTGGGTTCTTGAGTGTAAATTTAATTGGTCCTTTCGAGAAAATCTTTGATCACAAACCGGACAGGAAAACGGTTTCTCACCAGTGTGGGTTCTTGTGTGATGTCTCATGTGGTGCTTTCTAGAAAATTTTTTACCACAAACTGAACATGCAAAAAGTTTTTCCTCAGTGTGGATTCTTGTGTGTTGTGTCAGGTTTCCTTTTAGAGAAAATCTTTGACCGCAAACCGAACAGGCAAAAGGTTTCTCACCACTGTGGCCCACCATATGTCTTTTCAAATGGTTCTTGTAGCCAAAAGCTTTTCCACACTGTGGACATTTCCAGCATTTCCTGTCAATGAGACTTGTCAACACACCTTCCGTCCGTTGATCATCATCATCATCATCGGTGTGAGGAGAGTGTGACGTTGTGTCATCACCATCTGACATTGGAGCTAACCAGCCGCCTGCTTGAGATCCCCCGCCCAGCTCGCCATCAATTTCTGTAGTCATGTGTAGACTGGAGCTGCTGCTCAGAGGCTCCGCCCATTTCATCTCTTCCTGTTGAACTTCATCATCTTCCATCTTCACATGGACAATAGTCAACGGCAGCTCTGTGAAATCTCCCTCCTCTTTCGTGCATGGTGACAGCTCCTCCTCATTTTTAGTGTTAGGGTACTGCAGCTGCTCCTCCTGTTTGCCATCAGGAGGCTCCGACTCCTCTTTAACGACAAGCAAATCTGGCTCCAGCCATTCGAGGCCAAGATATTCTTCGCTCAAGTCTGTGGGGAAACAAGACACACGTGGTTCAGTAAAGTCAGTTTTTTGTGACAGCTGATAATAGGGTTACACTGTATACAGTACGACTGTACACAATCTAAAACATTCCTGAAATAAAGTGACATTAAGAGTGCGATTTAGTTTTATTTTTTCCACATCATCTAAAAATGTGTTCTTAATTAAAAAAAAAAGTCAGTGTTCAGAAGTAGCAACGTTCTGATAAGAAAAAAAAAATGCAGGAATGAGCACGTAACAAACCTGCCGCGTTGAACGCATGGGGAGGTCGCGTGTCCAGCATTTGACCTTCTTGTCGCTCCTTCTCCTGGTCTCCACAAAGCTCTTCTTCGAGCTTCCCTTTCATTGTTGCACACGTTTTCACTCGGTGTTCACCACACTTTGCGCTCGCACTTGATGTCTGCTGTGCCAGCAAACTCGTCTGCTTTGTTAGCCGCTAGCGAGCTAAGCTAATCTAAACAAGGCCGAGAAGCTTCAACAGACGAGATGAAGCGCACCGAAATAATTAAACCGTGAATTTGGTTGCAGTAAAGTTGCTTCGGAACTTTCAGTTCGAATTCAGATGGATATTTCTAATTTTTTTGTGTTTTCGTAAATAATTACGGAAAACCCCGTCAAGGAAAAGCGCTGCAAACTGCAATCTACGGAAAGTCCCCTTAGACAAATTTAATGCCACTGATGTATTTTGAAAGGGATTTTACTTTGTCACCAAGACAAATGCCAAAATTCCGTGTAGTCTCGATTAAAAATTGTTATCTATCATTTAAGAATGATACAATAGATATACAAATAATATACAATATACAAAAAAGATAAGGCACAACTATTTTTCTTAACAATGCTGTATGTCATCTCGAAGTTAGGGTAAGAGGAAACTACTGTAATACACCCAAACATTCTGTGCTGAAAGCAGTTGTAAATGTAAACACATCAAAGTAATTATTCATTAATATTTATTTATTTATTTATTTATTTATTTATTCAAGCAAAAAAGTATTATATTACAATCAACTGTCGTTAATTGTGAGGTGACCCGTAGAATTAATGTTAATCACAAATTTGATTTAATATGCAGCGTATGTGTGAACTCATGAATAACCAATCCTAACACCACCAACACCCGAGTAAATTTGAGCCAGGAAAGATCTAAATAACTCCTTAACATCGCTATTTATTCGTTTTAAATACCTATTAATTTCGATTGTTTTTAAATGGAATTTAACGCTTTACTATTTTTAGGGATTTTTTTTGCA
Source organism: Hippichthys cyanospilos (assembly GCF_059441005.1). Lineage (NCBI taxonomy): Eukaryota > Metazoa > Chordata > Actinopteri > Syngnathiformes > Syngnathidae > Hippichthys > Hippichthys cyanospilos. Next base: position 18,073,635 of record NC_142383.1, on the reverse strand, counting down.
TGAAGCTCAATCAATCTGAATGTTGCTTCAATTTCACTCGAGTTGGTGCCGTGTATTTTGTCCACGTGGACTTTCCATAGATTGCACTTAGCAGAGCGAGTCATACAGGCTTATTTGCATTTCGCAGGTTTCTCAAAATTACTCGTCTTGCATTGGAATTAATAACACCCGATCATCGACAATCATTTTCTATAGCTAGTCACATACACGAAAATGTAAAATTTTCGTGTGTGGTTCAAGTCTTCTCGGGCTTGTTGAAGCATCTCGGCCTTGCTTAGCTTAGCTTAATTTAGCCTCCTAGCCCCTAATAGGATCGGCACACTGGTCCAAAGCTAAGATTGACGAACGTCGAGTAAAAATGTGCGCAAGAATGAAAGTGAAGATCGAAGAGGAGCTTCTTGAAGACCAAGAGGAGAAGGAGCGACAAGGTGGTCAACTGCTGGTCAAGATTTGCACGTAGCCGCGAATTGTGTTCGAATCAGGTTTATCACTTGCTCACACACAACTTTGCAACATGTTTACATCCTACCTGGACATGTTTGATGTGACGTAGTTGTCATCCCAAAATGTGGGATGTGTGCAGCTAACGGTGTCCCCTGATGACCACGACTTTTTCTTCCATTAAAAAGAGGTACTGTAATGTATACCTAAAGTTAGGATACTACAATGGTAAACAGGCTTTGATGAGTTGAAAACAAAATGAGTTCGATCAGAACACCCCTTGCGGGAAGCTCGTCTTCCATTCGCGAAGGTGAACAGAGTAAGAATTTCACTGTGTGGTATCTTGCTATACATGTGACAAGAATTCTCTCCAATATTATTGGCTCAAGGCCCATCTATAGAGGATTTTATCATGTCATAATCTGGACAGCCAGCCAGGGTCAGTTTTGGTCCACTTGGGCTGGAGGATTGCATTTCTTTCAGCGCCATCTAGTGGCCAAACGTGATAGCAACAGTCCTAAACACAACAAAGCTCCAAATATGGGACTTATTTCTTTTGTGTTCAAATGAGTCATATTAGAGCACTTTGATGGCTTTTACGTCCTTTTTCCAAAAGATTTTTGCGGCACTTAACTTTCTTAATTAATCTTGGCAGCCAATATCGTGATTGTGATTAAAATTCGATTAATTGTGCGGCCTTACAACAAACTGACACGACCAAAAATGTGTCTCTGTGTTCCGCAGATGTGAGTGTAGCATATCTCTGTCCCAAGCAGCAGGAGCCCGAGTTGCATAGCGTTAAAGAGGAGGATGCACCCCCCCCTGATCAAACCCCCCTCATCAAAAAAGAGGAGCAAGTGGCACCATGTGTGAAAGAGGAGGGCGATTTCACAGACTTACCAGTGAGCGGGGTCCACGTGAAGCCTGAATGTGAAGAATGTTACGAAGAAGAGAAGAAAGGGGCGGAGCCTCCAAGCTCCAGTCAACTAGTGACAGAGTTCGATGGCGAGCAAGGTGGAGGATCACAAGCAACTCCGATGTCAGATGCTGAAAACGCGTCACACCCTCTTCACGCTGATGACGGAAAGTCGAAAGGTGTAATGACACATCACACAGACAGCAAACGTTGGAAATGTTCTCATTGTGGGAAAACGTTTGACAACAAGTCCAATTTTAAGAGGCACGTGATGAGCCACACTGGCAAGAAACCTTTCGCCTGTTTGGTTTGCGGTAGAAGATTTTCTTTAAATGGAAACTTGAAAACACACATACACGTACACAGCAGTGTGAAACCTTTTGCCTGCTCGGTTTGCGGTAAAAGCTTTTTTCCCGAGAGAAACATGATCGAACACAAAAGGACCCACACTGGTGAGAAACCTTTTGCCTGTTCCGTTTGTGGCAAAAGCTATTCTTGCAAGAGAACCCTGACAGAGCACACAAAAACTCACACTGCCACGAAGCCCTTTTCCTGTTTGGTTTGTGGTCAAAGTTTTTTTCGAAATCAGTACCTCAAAAACCACACAAGAATCCACACCGGAGAGAGACCCTTTGCTTGTTCGGTTTGTGGTCAGAGATTTGCTCAAGATGGAACGTTGAGACGACACACACAAACCCACACTGATGAGAAACCATTTTCCTGCTCAGGTTGTGCTCAAAGATTCCCAACTGAATACCTGGCAAAGAGGCACAAATGTGCCGTTGAGCAAAGCAGTCATCAGTGAAGCTGTATATGATGTCATTTTAGCGTTTATGGTAATAGAAAGCATATCTTTCATGTATCTTTCTTATCTCTCATTTTGTATGTCTTTTCTTATTCAATTTTTGATTGTGTTTTTGTTCAAAATGTGACACCAACCTGCCAAATGGCTACATCTCAATCCTAGACAATTAGCCACACAAACTTAATGTTTACATCTTTGCGTGTGGTTTAAGACATCTCGGATTTGTTGAAGCTTCTCTATTTCTCATCTTCATTTATCTCATTTGGATTTATAATCCGCCAATAAATATTGTATTGTTTAAGATGTTTAAACTTGACGTCCACATTGAATGATTGAAATAGGCTTTGGAGAACATTTCACTCGATCTGCTGAGGTAAATCTTGAAAAGTACGACTCATCAAAAGCCTCCGATTCTGATGAGAGAGAGAGCGACAGCACTACAACATTGAGAAATGAGGAAAGCAGGGGCTTCGGTGAGGCAAACATGTGGAAAACATTGCCACCTAAAGGCTAAAAGACGCAATCGCAGTATTTCAAGAAAGGAAATCATTGTGCATTCATTTACCGGAAGCGCGCCCGTGAAGCCATCTCCAGCGTAATACGGAATAAAGCGTCTCACTGTCAGTTGTATTTTTATTTATTTTTTTGCGTTTCTCGAAATTATTCGTCCTGAATTGAACCTGAAAAACAAATCGAATCATCGAGACCTAGTCTCCATCACTAGCTTAATGCACTCAAACACATTTTTTTTCGTGTTCTTCGTGTGTGGTTCAGGTCCTGTCAGGCTCGTTGAAGCTTCTCGGCCTTATTAGCTTAGCCTAGCTTAGCTTAGTTTAGCTTGTCAGCTCCAAACACGATCGTCACATCGGCTTAGCAAACACCGAGCGCGAGCCTAAATGTGCGCAAGAACGAAAGTGAAGATGGAGTTGGAGTTTTGTGGAGCCCAAGAGGAGAAGGAGCGACACAAATATTTACTGCTGGACGCGCTTTGCAAGCAGCCTCCACTTGCGTTCGATACGCCAGGTATGTCACGTTATTCATTTTCAACACCTACACATTTGTCTTTCCGCCAGTTATGTGTTGGACACGATGAATGTGCTCGAACGTCACGACAGATAAATATAAAAAAAAACCCTGTTTAAACTGAGTGAGTTAGCTACGGCTAACAATGTACATATTCACTTAAAAACACATATGTAACATACCACTTTGGGCTGTCGCGTCTGACGTCAGCGTTGTTAGCAAGTCGGTAGAGCTTTAGCAATGACATCACATTATGCTTGACTATGACATACACGTCAGAGTTCGCATGACCCCAAACTAAATTCAAGTAAACTTACATGCTGAAAATAATCCGGAAAATAAATATTCTTGCTCGTGTGGCCTTGTAAATTATTCCTGGGTCACGGCAATTGCAAAATAAAAACATACAAATTAAACGTCCTCAAAAGATTTCTCTCTGCATGTATCACCAATTCACCGGCAACATCCCAAGGCAAACAAGTGAACTGCATTTATATTGTCAACTGCTACAGTTATTATGATTAATTTACAGGGTTTCACAAATTATCATCATCATCATTATTATTATTATTATTATTATTATTATTCTCTACATGATATGTTTTGATTATTATGCACAAACGTAATTGTAATATGTGTTTGTTACCATTTCAATGCATTTTTATAACTTTTTAACATTAATTTAAAGAGTTTAGGAGCATTTTGGGGGGCTTGGAATGATTCCAATCATTAGCCTAATCATTAGGCTATTTACATGTAAAAAGAAGCTCTACTTATGAAAGATTCACATTTCGAAATTAGTTTCGAAGCAAACTATTTTCTAACCCTGACTATAAAATACATAGCAGAATCTAAAAAAAACTGACTTTACCAAACCATATGTGCCGTGTGCTCCACAGACATGAGTGAAAAATATCTGGGTCTCAAACGGCAGGAGCCAGAGTTGCCTGGTGTTAAAGAGGAGGAAACTGCTGTTGGCAAAGAGGAGGAGCAGCTGCAGCGCCCCAACTTCAAAACAGAGGAGCACCTGCCACCATGTATGAAAGAGGGGGAAGAGTGCAAAGAGTTGCCAGTGACTGGTGTCCATGTAAAGACTGAAGAAGGCCAATGTGAAGAAAATAAAGGGGCGGGGCCTCCAAGCAGTGGTTCCAGTCAACGCACAATAACAGAAACTGATTCACAAGCAGGCGGCCAGTTAGCTCCAATATCAGATGGTGGCCCCACAACGTTGCACTCTCCTCAAACTGATGATGATGATGAAGAGTTGGAAGGTGGGATGACACGTCACACTGCCAGCAAACATTGGAAATGTTCTCAGTGTGGAAAAACGTTTGCCTACAAGTCCTTTTTGAAAAGGCATATGATAGGCCACACTGGTGAGAAACCTTTTGCCTGTGCAGTTTGTGGTAAAAAGTTTACCAGAAACGGAAACTTGACACAACACACCAGAGCCCACACCAATGAAAAAGAGTTGCCAGTGACTGGTGTCCATGCGAAGAGTAGAGACGAAGAACAGTGTGAGGAGAACAGGTGGGCGGAGCCTCCAATTAATAGCTCCACGCAACAGAGGAAAACAGAAATTGATGGCGAACACTGTGGAGGATCACATGCAGAAGGCTGGTTAGCTCCAATGTCAGACGGTGACGACACAACGTCACAATCTCCTCGCACTGATGACGACAATGCAGAGTCGGAAGGTGCAATGACATATCATACTGACAGTAAACGCTGGAAATGTTCCAGGTGTGTCAAAACGTTTGCTGGCAAGTACGATTTGAAAAGACATATGATTATCCACTCTGGTGAGAAACCTTTTGCATGTGCAGTTTGTGGTCAAAGGTTTTCTAGGAAAGATTCCATGAGAGAACACCTAAAAACACACACTGGTGAGAAACCGTTTGCCTGTACAGTTTGTGGTCAAACATATTCTTTCAAAGCAAACTTTAGAAGACACATACAAACTCACACTGGTGAGAAACCGTTTGGCTGTTCAGTTTGTGGTCACAATTTTTCTGGGAAGGCACAACTAAAAGTACATACAAGAATACACACCGGTGAGAAACCTTTTGCCTGTTCATTTTGTGGTCACAGATTTGCTTTAAAGGCAAATTTAGACAGCCACACAAGAACCCATACTGGTGAGAAACCTTTCCCCTGTTCATTTTGTGATAAAAGATTTTCTTTCATCGGGAGCTTGAGACAACACACAAGAATCCACACTGGTGAGAAACCTTTTGCGTGTTCAGTATGTGATCAAAGATTCCAAAGTAAATCTAGTGCTCAGAAGCACAAGTGCGCTCTTGGGAATAGCGGTGTTCAGGAAAGCTGTATATGATGTCACTGTAGCCCTCATGTTAAAAGAAAGCAATTCTTTCTTGTGCACCTGCCATTGAAGTGATGAATGATATACAGTATATTTCATGCATTATTGAACAGTATTTATAAAAGAACAATAAATCTGATGTTATTGTTTTCAAGTTGTATCAATATATAACCATGATTTCACTGGTCTGGCCCACTTGGGAATAGATTTTCCTCTATATGGCTCGCAAGCTAAAAGGAGTTTGATAGTCCTGCTCTTGGGATTGCCTTTTCCGACAAGCCTTGGACGTGCCTTGGCACTGAAAGAGTTATTTCAAATGTTGTAGCTTGAAAAAGGTTAGCGAGTTTTACACCTCTGATATTTTACCTGAAATTGTTGTACTTCCAACCACTGTCACGGTTCACTTCGATATTGTCAAGTTGAGATCATGTTTTCTTTTTTTTTAGTGTAAAATCGAATTATTTGTTATAGGTGCATTACATCATACCTCCAACCACTAGGGGCGATATTTTCATTGTTGATTTACTAAACTGATACGGAAATGGGAGTATAAACAGGCAAATTGCCAGGTTGTTGGAGATGACAGACCATCGGGAAATCCTCACTGCACATCTGGACGTTGGATTTTCAAACGGCGCCTGACGCACCAATTCGGGTATGTGATTTATTTACTTTCGTCTGATGGGGACGCAGAAAAACCGGCGATTGTTTTCAACATTAATAATTGATCCTATGAGTTGAGATAATCTTGAAACGCGTTCTCAATCCAGTGTTAACGTGCCAGAAAATGTCTTCTCTTAAAAAGAAAAATAATAATCTCGTAAAAAAAATAATCAGTTTGCTCTTTTTTGCTCAGACTTAACAAATAGTGTTGAAAGCAACTAACATTATTTTTTGTCAAAGAAGTCCCATTCATTTTCTTTCGTCCGAGTTCGTCAACAGACTCACAAGATAGAAATAAAAACGTCGTTTGTTTACTTCCGTGGCTTGCTAAATACGACTACTACTTTTGATATACAAAATACAAAGACGAAACTGTCCCAATATAGCAAGGACAGTTTGCAGTTGTAGCATTTTTCTCATTTTAAACCTAACACAAGAGGGCGGACCGGTAGTGGTTTTAGCTCTCTAAAACACACTTAACTGACGGATATGCATGATTAGAAAATATGAATTCACAAAACCGAGATTTACTCTGTTTTGCTGTTAGTACCTCTTATACACGGTAACATAGAAAATACCAGAATTTGACTCCGTTATCAATCATATACTCGTAAATGATATGAGATGGTCTGTATTAATTCTTACTTCATAGTATCACAACTGGAGGACAACTGCCCGAAGTCAGCTGGGCTAGGCTCCAGCAAGCCTGCGGCCCTTGTGAGGATAAGCGGCTCTCGAAAACGGATGAGTGGATATTTCAAAATCCTTACAGGAGGGCGATCAATACTGGTATCAGTTGTCGTTGCGAGAATCAATACCAAGAAATCAGGCCTGGAATTAGTATCGCCAACCCGTTTTACAATCCCTGTCAGTGTAAATACATTCAATATTAAAAGAAAAAAGGTATATACATTCAAAAGAAAACACACATACTCTTTGATGCTGTAAGTTTATTCATTTAAAAAGGATGCAATGCTTACTAAGGAGCATTTAGAGATTAGAGCACTTGGCTAAATTATTCTTTATACACTTGGAAGGTTGGCGTTACATTTTGAATATAAACACAATCAAAATGAAGGTAGAAAAGTCCAGACTAGAAATGCGCTGTACACAGTGTTCGTTGGGATCTATGACCTCGAGTTACTTTTTGCAGAAAATGATTGTTCACACGCCTAGCTAACAATAGGATTCTCACTTGTGTGGTTTTTCACATGGTTTAACAGCAATACTTTTGTACTGAAATTTTGGCCACATTCTGAGCAGGCAAAAGGTTTTTCACCAGTGTGGGTTCGCGTGTGTAGCCTCAAGTGTCCATTTTGAGAAAAGCTTTTACCGCAAATCAAACAGGAAAAATGTTTCACTCCAGAGTGGGTTCTTGTGTGCGTCATCATGTTGTGCTTCAGAGAAAATCTTTGACCGCAAATTGAGCATGCAAAAGGTTTCTCACCAGTGTGGCTTCTTGTGTGAGTTTTCAAGTTACACTTTGTAGAAAAGCTTCGTCCACACACCAAGCAGACAAAAGGTTTCTCACCCGTGTGGTTTCTGGTGTGATCTAACAACATTTCCTTCCTACAGAAACTTTGGCCACATTCTGAGCAGGCAAAAGGTTTCTCACCAGTGTGGGTTTGTGCGTGTCGTCTCAAATGTCCATTTTGGGAAAATCTTTTACCACAAACCAAACAGGCAAAAGGTCTCTCACCAGTGTGGGTTCTTGTGTGTTGATTCAAGCTTCCAATTTTGGAAAATCTTTGGCCACAAACCGAACATACATAAGGTTTTTCACCAGTGTGAGTTCTTGTGTGTACTTTTAAGTGCGCCTCATGAGAAAATCTTTGACCGCAGATCGAACAGGCAAGAGGTTCTTCACCAGTGTGGGCTCTTTTGTGATCTATCATGCTTCTCTTATTGGAAAATTTTTTACCACAAACTGAACAGGCAAAAGGTTTCTCACCAGTGTGTGTTTGTGCGTGTTGTCTCAAGTGTGCTTTTTGAGTAAATGCTTTACCACAAACCAAACAGACGAAAGGCTTCTCGCCAGTGTGGCCCATCATATGTCTTTTCAAATAGCACTTGTAGCCAAACATTTTTCCACAATGGGAACATTTCCAACATTTGCTGTCAGTGTAACCTGGCATCTCACCTTCCGATTTTTCATCATCATTATTAGTGTGAGGAGAGTGTGACATGGTGTCATCACCATCTGACATTGGTGCTAACAAGCCGTCTGCATCTGATCCTCCACAGTGTTCACCATCAATTACAGTTTTCATCTGTTGAAAGTTCTCCTCACACTGTGCTTCATCTTTACTCTTCACATTGACGCAAGTCACTGGCAACTCTTTTTTATCGGTGTGGGCTCTGGTGTGTTGTATCAAGTTTCCTTTTCTAGTAAACTTTTTACCACAAATTGCACAGGCAAAAGGTTTCTCACCGGTGTGACCCATCATATGTCTTTTTAAATAGGACTTGTAGGCAAACATTTTTCCACACTGAGAACACTTCCAACGTTTACTCTCAGTGTGACGCGTCATCCCACCTTCCAACTCTTCATCATCGTCATCAGTGTGAGAGGAATGTGAAGTTGTTTGGTCACCGTCTGATATTGGCGCTAACCAGCCGCCTGCTCGTGATTCTCCACCGTGCTCAGTTTTTGTTGTCCCGTGTTGACTGGAGCTACTTCTGGGAGGCCCCGCCCTCTTTTTTTCTTCACATTGGCCTTCTACATCTTCACTCTTCACAATGACACCAGTCACTGGCAACTCTGTGAAGTCAACCTCCTCTTTCATGCATGATAGGAGCGGCTCCTCTTTTTTGATACTGGGGTGCTGCAGCTGCTCCTCCTCTTTGACACCATGGCTCTGTAACTTCTCCTCTTCGCCATGCAACTCTAGCTTCTGCCGTTCGGAACCGAGATGTTCTTCACTCACGTCTGGGGGACACAAGGAAGTTGGTTAATACTTTGTCTTTCGCCGATGTCACACGATGACTATCTCGCGATTCAACACCATTCTAAGTGGCTAACGTACAGCGCAAGAGCCACATTTTGGTCCGCCAACAATTTGGAATCAAAGGTGCAGCTCAAAATAAACACGTGGAGATCGGTGAAAAGCAGTGTCAGAAAAGGTGGCAAACCTGCTCGGGGCAGCACAACTCGAGGCTGCCCGCAAAGCGCATCCTGGAGTTGACCTTCTTGTTGGTCTTTCTCCTCTTGGGTTCCACAAAGCTTCTCGTCAATGAGGTGTTTGGCTCTCGCGTACATTTTCACTCGAAGGTCTAAACTCGTTGCGCTCGCACTTGATGTCTGCTGAGCCAAAACGTAACGACCGTGTTTGGGGCTAGCAGGCTAAATTAAGCTAAGCTCAGCAAGGCCGAGAAGCTTCAAAGCTCACTTATAGCATTTGAACCGCACACGAACATGTCAAAAGTGAGTCTGATTACCGTAAAGTAGCTATGGGTGCTTGATGGCAATTCCTCTAAACATTCGGTTGGGATTCAAGACCAAAATATTCGTTTAACTCGCGGAGCTTTGTAAAAAGGAAAGTCCCCTCGAAGAAGCGCTGCAAGGCGCATCTACGGCAAGTCCACGTGGCCTAATTTCATATAACTAAGGAAAACTGGTATTGTACTGTAGCATTACCAAAAATAATTATTTCATAATCCCATGCGAACAAAGGAAATCGCAGATAAAGATGTATAATGGTGTGGAATGACAAACAGCAACGGTCGTACAGCGGAAGTGACGTACAGATGCTGCCACATTTCGCAGTGTAAGCGACTGACGTAAAACAGCCGCGACCGAGGCTGCAGCTATCACTTTCGCTCTTGTTTTCTTTTTACGAATCCAGACGCGTTTCACGAAATTAATCGTTGGTATTTCGAAATGCCCAAGCCTCAATTCGCCATTTTATCGCAGTCAATTTTAAATATTCGTGTGCGTTAAAAGTCCCCTCAGGTTCGTTGAAGCTTTTTTTTTTTTTTTGCCTTGTTTAGCGTAGCTTGTTAGCCACCACCAAAACAGACTCATTTGTTGGCTCGGTCGACATCAATTGCGAGCTTAAAGTGTGGAGAACATCAAGTTGAAACGTACGCAACAATGAAAGTAAAGATCGAAGATGAGCTTTGTGGAGTCCGAGAGGAGAAGGAGCGACAAGAAGGTATACCTTTCAACATCTGTTTATTTTGTACCACACAGGTGTAAAACTCAAGGCCCGGGGGCCATATCGCTTTATGTGGCCCACGAAATGCTGATTTGTCTTCTAGTTTCTGGCTAAAATGCCAATCTTGCCAAACGTGTCTTGTGCAATGCCTTGCAGACGTGAGTGAAGACCATCTCATTGCCCAGAGGCAGGAGGCAGGTTTGCCCAGGTTTGAAAATGAGCAGTTTGAGCCCCATTGTGAAGAGGAGGAGCTGCAGCGCCCCGACATCAAAAAAGAGGAAGAGCTGCTACCAAGCATAAAAGAGGAGAGTGATTTCACAGAGTTGCCATTGACTATCGTCCATGTGAAGACGGAAGATGAAGACGATCAATATGAAGAAGATCAATATGAAGAAAAAGTGACTGAGGTTCCAAGCAACAGTCAACAAATGACAACAGAAATTGATGGCGAGCACAGCTGGTTAGCTCCAATGTCAGATGGTGAAGACACAGTGTCACACTCACCTCATACTAACGATGACGACGAAGAGTCGAAAAGTGAGATGACACGTCATACTGACAGCAAACAGTGGAAATGTTCTCAGTGTGGGAAATCCTTTGGTTATAAGTCCAGTTTGAAAAGACATATGATGGACCACACTGGTGAGAAACCTTTTGCCTGTTCGGTTTGTGAGCAAAGATTTTCTATTAAGACTAGCATGATCGAACACACGAGAAGCCACACAGGTGAAAAACCTTTTGCCTGTTCAGTTTGTGGGAAAAGCTTTTCCTGTAAGAGGAACTTGACTCAACACACGAGGACCCACACTGGTGAAAAACCTTTTGCCTGTTTGATGTGTGGTAAAAGATTTTCATGGAAGACAAACTTAGCACAACACACAAGAACCCACACTGGTGAGAAACCTTTTGCCTGTTCAATTTGTGATCAAAGGTTTTCTCATAAAGTGAGCATGATAACACACACAAGAACCCACACTGGCAAAAAACCTTTTGCCTGTTCGAAATGCGGGCAAGATGAACGAGGTCGATGTGAAGAGAAAAAAGGGGCGGAGCCTCTGCGCGGTAGCTCTAGTCAACACATAACAGAAATTGATGGTGAGCACTGTGGAGGATCACAAGCAGACAGCCGTTTAACGCCAATGTTAGATGGTGACCACACAACGCCACACTCTCCTCTGACTAATGGTGATGACGAACAGTCAGGAGGTGACCTAACACATCACACTGACAGCAAACGTTGGAAATGTTCTCAGTGTGACAAAACGTTCGGCTATGTGTTCAATTTGAGGAGACATATGATGGGCCACACCGGTGAGAAACCCTTTGGTTGTTTGGATTGCGGTAAAAGATTTACTAATAAGAGAAACATGATAGAACACGCTAGAACCCACGCTGGTGAGAAACCTTTTGCCTGTTCGGATTGTGGTAAAAGATTTACAAATAAGAGAAACATGATAGCACACACTAGAGTACACACTGGTAAGAAACCTTTTGCCTGTTCAGTTTGTCCTCAAAGATTTTTTCAGAGGGAACAATTAAAATTACACACAAGGACCCACGCTGGAGAGAAACTACTTGTCTGTTCACTTTGTGGTCAAAGATTTCCAAGTAAGTCTCTATTGACAAAGCACAAGTGTGCTGTTGAGAATAGCAGCGATCAGTGAAGCTGTATATGATGTCATTTTTACTTTAATGTTAAGATATTGCCCCTCATTGTGCACATTTTGGGAGCCTACCATACAAGCAATGAATTATTTGAGTCTTTGTCATGTGTTTTTTGTATGTTTGGACTTTTCTTATCTCTTTTTTGATTGTGTTTATATTCAAACCAACCTCCCAAGTAGCTACAGATTAATGTATCTGATTGCTAAAAGTTCTTTAAAAAGTGCCCCTTAACTCTTTCAGTGCCATGGACGTCAATTCTTGTCTTTTAAAATAATAACAATAATAAATGATAACAGTTTCGTCAGATGTCTTTTTTATGGAAGCTAGCTGACACCCTTGATTAATGCTTACCTAATAAAAGCCAATCGAGCGCTGTAGTGACAACTGTGACCAATGCATGGCAGTGTTTCCAAGCATATAACATCTACGTCAGTAACGGCATCTATTTTTCATCTAATACCACCAATATTTACATAGACATAGCAAATATTATTCAGTCGGCCTTGATAGGTGAGAGAAAATGCTAAATATACTGGCCCTCTCGAGGCTTCATTTTCTAATAACGCTTGGCACGGCAAGAGTTATTAGGCAATGCCATGTTTAAAAAAAAACAAAAGAAAAACTGGACTTTATAAAGTGGTGTTGAACATCCCTTATTGTAAATGTTCTACCTTGCATTCATTCTACTTTCTTGTATTTGGTCAATTTTGCATTCCAAGTGCGTTCCTTCAGAGACAAACGATCATTCAGTTTCTCTTATAAGGGAATCTACCTACCATGCATGTTTTGGGGAATTTGAGTGGAAACCAGATTACCCGGAGAAGACCCACATAGGCACGGGGAGAACATGCAAACTCCCGAGTTGAGCCCATGAGGTCCGCATGTGACTGTGCTACTTTTTCAATTCAAATATTTAAAAAATAGCCCTTTGAGACGTTGGTGATTCAGGGCTATACAAATAAAAAAATTGAATAAAGATTTGATATGAAAAAATATTCATTTGGTTCACATGATTGTCATTCTTTTTTAATGTTTTTAAATGTTTAACTTGTAAATGATGCACTGTGTAAATAAAGTTGCCTTGACTATCATTCTAAATGTATTCAACGTATTTTTTTTCAATGTAATATTATTCCAATTAAAAATCACTGAAATTATATTCACATATATACGCTGTTCCATTGGTTTGCATGGATGATTTGTTTCAATTCTTTACATTATGTCACAAATCCAAATGAACGACTGTATGTATATTTCAGCTAAGCAACAATAATGCTTTTGATTTGGCCTAATAACATTATTTGAAGGCCTAACCTTCAGGGTACCCCAATTGAAAATTTGTTATTGATCGAAGCCTGGAAATTGTCTCTGACGGATATTTTCAAGTTAAACTCATGTATTTTTTCAGTATGAGCGTGCGGTCGTCACTGTTGATTTGCATGAAATTGTTGTACTTCCAGCCACTAAGGGGCAGTGTTTTCATTGTTTACTAACCCGAACCGGAGGGGGGCTGTGGTTCAAATTGGCATCTTCCGGTCAGTGACAGGTGTCAATGATTAAGAAGCAGCATATTCTTTTCAATCAGTGGCTTTACATTCGGACTTTTTTGTTTTGTTTTTGTATACATATTTAAATTGCGTGTTTGAACTAGGCTATAAAATATGATAGTTGGAAGAAATAAACATCCACTTTTTTTCAATCGGAGGGCCATCCGCTTTTTATTTTTACGCCGAATCCAAGAAGTCAAAATATAGAAGAAAATGGTCGTGCCTCGTGGAGCTGCATCACAACTGGTCATTGGACGTGGAGCCGACGGGACACCCCAAGTCATCTGGAGGTGGGATCCGAACCAAAGGAAAAACCTCATCGCACATCGGGACCTTGGATCTCAAAATGCAACCCTGAAGTAAGTAAGCGATTCGCAGTGCATAATATTGCATCATTTTCAGTAGTCAGGCAAGATCAGTAAAGTAGACTTGAAAACTTTGTGAGGAAAAAAAAGGTTTGGAATAGCTCATTTAAATAGGCATGTGGTACAATAGTTTTCAAGACAAAGTAAAGTTGTTTTGGACCCTGGGCTGGATTTTGATGTCCCAAAACTTAAAGACCAAAATACAAGAAGAAAAAAAATAGAATAACTAATTTCCAATATGACTAGTACTTTCGATAGCGTATAGAGAACATACAAGTACTCAATTAATTATTCACTGCAAAGGTAGGAGACCAAAAAAAATAGTGTGCACATTCTTGTGCATTTTAATTTCTTTCTTCTAAGATGGCTTTACATACAGCTTCACTGATCACTGCTATTTTGGACAGCACACAGGCAAAAGGTTTCTCGCCAGTGTGAGTTCTTGCGCATGTTATCGTGCTTACGCTATGAGAAAATCTTTGATCACAAACTGAACAGGCAAAAGGTTTCTCACCAGTGTACATTCTTGTGTGTCGTGTCAAGAGTTTCTTACAATAAAATCTTCGATCACAAACCGAAACAGCAAAGGGTTTCTCACCAAAGTGGGTTCTTGCGTGTACTTTTAAGTACGTGAAAATCACAAACTGAACAAGCAAAAGGTTTCTGAAAGGTGTGGCTAATCATATGTCTTTCCAACATGGACGTGTTGGCAAAGGTTTTACCACACTGAGAACATTTCCAATGTCAGTGTGACTTGTCAACACATCTTCAGTCTGAACATGATCATTATCCTCCCCAATGCTGACCATCAATTAGCTGCTGGTCAGAAACCCCTCCCCTTTCTTCTCCTCATGTCGACATTCATCATCTTTAGTCTTCACGTTGGCACCAGTCCCTAGTAACTCTGTGAAATCTTCCTCCTTTTCATGCATGGTGACAGCTGCTCCTCATGTTTGATGTTGGGGTGCTGCAGCTTCTCTTCTTTACCACCAGGAGGCTCCAACTCCTCCACTTCGACATCAAGCCACTCTGGCTCCTGCTGTACGAGATATTCTTCACTCATGTCTGTGGGACACAAGACATACATGGTTTAGCAGAGTTAGTTTGTTGTGATGTTTTATTTATTTTATATATAGGGTTGTCATATGACTCTCATTGTTTTTCATTACGTACAACATGGGGTGCTGCAGGTGTTGCATTTAACATTGTCCAAAGTCATAACAAACATGGCCGTCTCCTGAGAAGTGCCCCCCCCATGTAATATAATTTAATAACTAGACCTATGAGTATTTTTAAAACATATTGTTTATCATGATTACTAAAAGAATGGTTAAGCAAATGCTCTAAAATGTAATCATTCAATAAGTCAATTCATAGAATTTTTTGCAAACTCACTAGCACTCATAAAATGGATGCATAGGGTCACGATATTGGCTGCCACAATTAATTAAGGTGATCCTCGGCGATATTAACATTTAAGAAGCTGGCTACCGTACATGTCAAATCAGGCACTTTGTCATCGTACCACCAGGGGGTAATGTTTCCCACATCTATGCGTAACAAAAGCCTCTGCTTTTCTCACCCTCCTATATCATTTACCAGTGTGCAATGGCCTTGAGTTTCTTACCTGATTTTTTAATCAATGCAGTGCTCGCTGTCAATTGAGACCCATTTTGAAAAATCCAGATCGGAAGAAATTCGGTTTGAAAACGACATTTTGACAGCTAATTGGTTAAAAGAAGAAAGAAAGAAAATCATAACCATAATGTATATATTTAAACAAAAAAGACAGTTATTGACAATAATGATGATTCTTTATCGTTGCTTTAAACCGGAAAGATGTGCCTCGGGACGTGAAATCGAACTTGCTCAGATAAAATTCTATGAAAAATACACACCAAAATTATTGTTGCAAAGTAAACTGAGCATTTGACAAACCTGCTCGCCGTAACACAACACGAGGCTGCATGCTAAGCTTTTCCAGCAGTTGACCTTCTTGTCGCCCGTTCAGCTTTCGTGCTCCCCAAAGCTCCGATTCAAAATTGACTTGAGTTCTTGCGCACATTTCCCCCCGATGTTTATCGCACGCTCGCACCTGATGTCTGCTAGGCCAATGTGTCGGTCGTATTTGAGGCTAGCAGGCAAAGCTAAAATAAGCTAAACAAGGCCGAGAAATTCGACACGAGCAGAACTACATACGAAGATGTAAAAATGCTGTTTGACTGCAATAAACTATCGACGGGGGCCGATTGTCGAGGCTTGAGTACTTTCAGTTCCAATCGGGGCTAATCATAGCGAGAAACGTGCGCGTGTTCCAACAAAGCACCCAGAAGCTTGAAAACGCAACGTAGCATTGTCTACGGCAAGTCAATCGGGACAAACTACTCGTTACACACTTGACATGTGCTTTGTCAACTATTGCGTCTGCGGCTTGCAAGCTAAATTAAGAGTAGTTAAATAAGGCCAAGAAGCTTTGATCGATCCTTAAAAGACTTAAATAACATGGGGTTATATAAAAAGTTGGCTAGATAGTTATTGTTTCCTTTTTTTTGCGCGAATTCTGCTTTTCTTTTCTTACGCAACCACTAATGGAAAGTGGTTTATTTGCATATGTTTTCTGCATTTAAGAAGCAGGTGCGCAGTTCACGAAGAAAGACTGTCCTCTAGTCTCTTCCTCAGTTGTGTTCGAACAGGGATAAGGAAATGTTTTATTGACCGGCGACAGTGTTATTTGGTTGACACTGGATGAGGTTTTTAAAGTTGCAGTGTTGCTCTCTGAGGGAATCGGACGCACATTTCACAAAGACAAACTGCAGTGTTGCTGAGGAGAACGAAAGAAAAAAAAAAGTCAGTGGATGGTCACGCAATTCCTTGTTTATTTCATAAAGGTGAAATGAATCTTGTCTTCCACTAATTAATACTGCTACGGTTACAACCAATTTCAATATGGATACCACAATAAGAAGAAAAAACCCACAAAGACCAAACCTTTAAGTGTTTTACCAAAAGGTCTACGTCTCAACTCATGAAGTACAAAATTAAACAAATACAAGAACGTAGAATAAGTAGAATAGCAAATAGCAATACGACTAGTCATTTTTCCCCATATAAAATGACAAGTTGTTTTCAAAATAGACCCAGTTGTACAATACATCATTTTCAATAAACAATGCATAAAAAAATGACAATTTTCTGTTGTAAAATCTCGTTCACCAAAAGTTCTATTTTGCTTCTTTGGACTCATTGAGCACAAAGTGAACAGGCAAAAGGTTTCTCGCCAGTGTGGGTTCTTGTGTGCTGTCTCAAGTTTCCATTTTGAGAAAATCTTTTACCACAAACCGAACGGGCAAAAGGTTTCTATCCAGTGTGGATTCTTGCGTGTGATATTAGGCTTTTTTTGTAAGAAAATCTTTGATCACAAACTGAACAGGCAAAAGGTTTCTCACCGGAGTGAGTTCTTGTGTGTCGTGTAAAGTTTCTCTTACAAGAAAATCTTGCACTACAAACCAAACAGGCATAAGGTTTCTCACCGGTGTGGATTCTTGTGTGTCGTCTCAAGTGTCCATTTTGAGAAAACTTTTTACCACAAGTCAAACAGGCAAACGGTTTCTCGCCAGTGTGGATTCTTGCATGTGTTATTAGGGTTAATTTATGAGAAAATCTTTGGTCACAAACTGAACAGGAAAAAGGTTTCTCACCGGTGTGCGTTCTTGTGTGTGATTTTAAGTGTGAACTACAAGAAAATCTTTGATCACAAACTGAACAAGCAAAAGGTTTCTCACCGGTGTGGCCAATCATATGTCTTTCCAATGTGGACTTGTAATCAAAGGTTTTGCCACACTGAGAACATTTCCGACATTTTACATCAGTGTGACTTGTCCACACACCTTCCGTCTGAACATCATCATCAGTGTGAGGGGAGTGTGACGCTGTGTCGTCCCCATCCGATATTGGAGCTAACCAGCTATCAAGTTGTGATCCTCCATCTTGCTCGGCATCGATTTCTGTCATCATGTGTTGACTGGAGCTGCTGCTCGAAGGCTCTTCTCCTTTCTTCTCCTCATGTCGACATTCATCATCTTCCATCTTCGCATGGATACCAGTCACTGGCAACTCTGTGAAATCTTCCTCATCTTTCATGCATGGTGATAGCAGCTCCTCTTTTTGGATGTTGGGGTGCAGCAGCTTCTCTTCTTTACCACCGGGAGGCTCTAACTCCTCCTCTTTGACGTCGAGCCACACTGGCTCCTTCTGTACTGGACCGAGATATTTTTCACTCATGTCTGTGGGACACACGACACGCATGGTTGAGCAAAGTCAGTTTGTTGTGATGATGCTGTTCATGTTTGACATTTGAGTTGTCGAATGGCTCACGTAAAACCATATGGCAGATATGGAGATATGGCAACCTGTATTATGAAGCAAGAAACAGTTCTTTGGCAAATGTTACCTATTTTGAATGGAAGAGTCTATGCGGGAATATGACATAACGACACATTTTTACAATGTTTTCTGGGAGTGTTTAGAAGCTTTGGACTCTTTTCATACAAGCTTGAGTTGCAAATTAACTTTTTTAGTAACTCATATAAGCGCTGAGAGATTTGACGCCCAAATTCAGTTGGCACCAGCAAGCCTGCGACCTTTGGATAAGCGACTCTAGAATATGGATGGATACATACATAAATACTCTTAGAGCATCACAATAGTTAGTTCCTCTCTTCAATAACAATAATATAACAAGAAAACAGGCCCGGACAATAATGATGGATTCTTTATCCTTGCGCTGGACCTGAAACGAGATCAGACGCACAACGTTCACATTTGGCACGTCAATAATGTGAAACTGGACGTGTTCAGATAAGATTCTGTTCTAAATACACACAGAAATGTTGTTGAAATGTAATTACTGGGCAAATGACGAACCTAATCGGCGTAACACAACTCGAGGCTGTATGCTTAGCTTGTCCAGCAGTCGATCTTCTTGTCGCTCCATCTTCTCAAAGCTCCAATTGGCAATTGAATTTAGTTCTTGCGCAGAAATTCATTCGATGTTTTCCTCATTTTCAGCTCGAACTCGATTTCTGCCGGGGCATAAACGCGTCTGCGTTGTTAGCGGCTAGCAAGCTAAGCTAAACAAAGCAAGGCGGAGAAGCTTGAATGAGCCTAAGATGCACATATTTTATTCGAACCACACAGGAATATGTAAAGCCAAATGAGCTAAAAGATTGCGAACTAAATACTTTACTATTGTAGCCTGTCCTGCGTGAGGCGTCCCAACGCTTCCGGTCAGTCCCACGATTATTTTCAACTCCCTACAAAACCGTTCTCGTCGCTCAGCTGACGTCATCACGCAGGGACACTCCCGTACAATCTAGCGTTTACAGTATTATTGTTTGTTTTTTTTAAAAAACAAATGTACGTGTTAAATCTGAGAAGAATTCGGTAAGTATTTGGAACACTTTATATCTTGAAAGTGTACTGTGATATAACATTTCTTAATTGTCGCCTTACACGAACGTGTAGTTTGTCCAAGTTGACATGCCGTAGACTGCAAGTAGAAGCCTTGCCCTGGATACGCTTCTTTGCGTTTCTCAAAATTATTCGTCCTGAATTGCAAATGAAAATATCCAGTCCTCGACACTCAGCCTTCATCGCTAGTTTACTGCAATCAAACACCATATATTTTACAATTTCCTGTGCGGTTCAAATCGTCAGAGGCTCGTTGAAGCTACTCGGCCTTGTTAGCTTTGCTTAGCTTAGCTTGCTAGCCTTTGTTGGTTCAGCAACATCAACCGCGAGGGTCAGGTGTGGCAAACGTCGAGTGGAAATGTACGCAAGAAATAAAGTGAAGATCGAAGAGGATCTTTGTGGAACCCGAGAGCGGCAAGAAGGTCCACTGCTAAACTAACTTTGACTTGCCAAAATATGGGCTGTGTGCACGTGATGATTTCCCCTGGTGATTGTGTGTTACCCAGAGCTCTTGATCACCAGAAAGATTTTTCAGATCAAAAACCATGATTAAGGTTTAGTCTTTAGTTTTTTGTTTGTTTGTTAAGGCTTGTTCCATGAGTTTTTCCCCCCCAAGAATTCACGTGAATCGCAATTCAAAAGAAGCAGATTCATTGAGAAGATTTCTTGTCTTGTAACTGTTGAAAAATATCTTAACTGTCCCTATTTATTTCTGTTCTTAAAAGAGGAGAATCAACAGTTATTCTACAACAGTAAGAACTAAATCTCAGATTCACAAAACCGGATCTTGGCAAATTCGGAGTCTGTCATAATAGTGGTTTTCTTTTCTTTCACTCATGTGTCCCCAAGTCACAAGAAACTGACTTACCCAAACAAAGTGTGTCTTGTTTTCCGCAGACATTTGTGGAGTATATCCTGGTCCTGACCTGCAGGAACCAGAGTTGCTTAGCGTTAAAGAAGAGGAGTCGGAGCTCCCTGCTGGTAACGAGGAACAGCTGAAAGAGGAAGGAGATTTCACAGAACTGCCAGTGACTGGTACCCACTTGAATAATGACGCTGAAGGACAGTATGAGGAGAATATGGGGGCGGAGCCTGCAAGCAGCAGCTCCAGTCAACACATAAGAGAAATTGATGGCGAACAAGGTGGAGTCGACTGGTTAGCTCCAATGTCAGATGGTGATGAGACAACATCAAACTTTCATCACACCAATAACGATGATGAACAGTCAGAAGGTGCAATGACACATCACACTGACAGCAAACATTGGAAATGTTCTCAGTGTGGAAAAACGTTTGGCTGTGAGTCCACATTGAAAAGACATAAGCTGGACCACACTGGAGAGAAACAGTTTGCCTGTTCAATTTGTGGTAAAATATTTACTTGCAAAGGAAACTTGAGACAACACACAAGAACCCACACTGGCGAGAAACCTTTTGCTTGTCTAGTATGTGGTCAAAGCTTTTCTAGAAACGTACAACTAAAAGTACACACAAGAACCCACACAGGTGAGAAACCTTTTGCCTGTTCAGTTTGCGGTCAAAGATTTTCTCAAAATGGAAACTTGAGACGACACACACAAACCCACTCTGGTCAGAAACGTTTTGCCTGTTCAGTTTGCGGTAAAAGATTTTCTTTAAATGGGACCTTGACACAGCACGCAAGAACACACACTGACGAGAAACCTTTCGCCTGTTTGGTTTGTGGTCATAGATTTTCTCTTAAGGATTACTTAAAATCACACATGAGAACACATACCGGTGAAAAACCCTATTCTTGTTCAATTTGTGGTCAAAGGTTTTCTAGAAAGGAACAACTAAATGTACACACACAAACTCACACAGGTGAGAAACGTTTTGCTTGTTTGATTTGTGGTCAAAGATTTTCTAAAAAGGATGGACTAAAAGTACACACAAGAACCCATACCGGTGAGAAACCTTTTGCCTGTCCGATTTGTGGTCTTATATTTTCTAGTAATGCTTACATGAAAATACACACAAGAACCCACACTGGTGAGAAACCTTTTGCTTGTTCAATTTGCGGTGAAAGATCCCAAAGTAAGTATCTAGCAAAGAGGCACAAGTGTGCTGTTAAGAATAGCAGCGATCAGTGAAAGTTTATAATGTCATTTTAGCATCAATGTTTTGGGCAATGTTTACCACATGTTTGCGTAACGAAAGCAGCTGCTTGTCTCACCCTAATATATTGTTTACCAGTGTGAAATGGCGTTGAGTTTCTCACCTGATTCCTAATATATCCAGTGCTGGCTGTCAATTGTAAATTGGAATAAATTCTGTTTGAAATGACCGTGGATTACATTTTGACTACTAATTGACTAAAATTTGCTTAAAAGTAAAGAATGTGCTTGGTTTTAAGTAGGCTTGATTTTTTTTTTCCTCGGTTTACATTCAGCAAGTAAGTTAGCTGTTGCCCTATGTGCCAAATTTTTTGCCATGTCTTGTGAATTTATTTGTAAGTATCATGCCTTGAAGCCTTGTTTATATACTTTTTTTTTGTTAGTTTTTTTTTAAAGGTCAATAAATAGACACGTTTGACCAAACTTGATGATTAATTGTGATTCTTATTTTGGCTAGTCATGCAACCCTAATATACATATATATATATATATATATATATATATATATATATATATATATATATATATATATATATATATATATACACAGCTTGATGCCCTAGGTTCCTCTGTTGCTCTTACACAGTTCCAGACATTCCAGTAGCCATGCGTGTGGCATTGAGTCGTAGTCAATCCAGACAGTGCACAGGTTGGTCTGGCTCTTCTTAGTCTCAGGCGACTGCTCGATCAAACAGTAGCTGGTGCTCTGCTCCCCCGGTGTTAGGGTGAGAGTTACAAATCATGGCGAAAAAGGTTTTTATACAGTGGTACTTTATTCAGGGACACTATAAAAATTAACAAAAAAACAGAGGCCAAGCCACAAATAGTGTTTTGAGTGTTTTAGCACAGCTGCTAATTCTCAAGACTTGTTCACAATGATAGATTACTTACAATTGGGGATGATACTCGATACCACTTTTTTCAGGCAGATACTAGTTACGTACGTAACTGTTGAGTAGTCACCAATTCTAAATATGTCTAGTACAATTGATGGACAAAAATTTCCGCAAAAAACAGTGGAAACATATTTTTAAGAAACAACGACTTGTGCCAATATAACATTCTCCTTTGAAATTGCATGAAAACAAGGGACATTTGCTATTGCAACATTTCAAAACTTTCACAAGAGGGTGACTGTTATTTGTATCGGCCACTGTTGCAAGTACAGGTAGCTTGAAATAAAACATAATGTCTGTTTCAGTACCCTGCTTCACTGTTGACTGCTATACAAACAGCACCACTTTGCGAGAGACTTACTTTGGAATCTTAGACCACAAACTGAACAGGCAAAAGGTTTCTCACTAGTGTGGGTTCTTCTATGTTTTTCCATGTTTTCGTTACAAGAAAATTTTTCACCACAGACGGAACATGCACAAGGTTTATTACCGGTGTGGGTTTGTGTGTGTAGTCTCAACTGTACATTTTGAATAAATCTTTTACCACAAATCGAACAACCAAAAGGTTTCTCACCGGTGTGGATTTTTGTGTGTACTTGTAAGTGTTCCTTTCGAGAGAACCTTTTACCACAAAATGAACAGGCAAAAGGTTTCTCACCAGTGTGGCCCATCTTATGTCTTTTCAAATGGGTCTTGTAGCCAAACGTTTTTCCACACTGAGAACATTTCCAACGTGTGCCGTCAGGGTGAAATGTCATTACCATTTCTGAGTCTTCATCATCATCGTCATCAGTGTGAGAAGAGTGTGATGTTGCGTCATCATCATCTGACATTGGAGCTAACCGGTCGTTTGCTTTTGATTCTCCACGATTCTCGTCATCAATGGCCGTTGTCATGTGTTGATACGAGCTGCTCTTCGGAGGCTGCGCCTCTTTTTTCTCCTCATTTTCACCATCTTCACTCTTCACATGGACACCAGTCACTGGCAACTCTGTGAAGTCTTCTTCCTCTTTAATGCATGGTGGAAGATGCTCCTCTTTTTTGATGTTGGGGCACTGCAGCTGCTCTTCCTCTTCCCCACCAGGGGGCGCCAACTCCTCCTCTTTAACGCAAGGAAACTCCGGCTCCAGTCGCTCAGAACTGCGATATCCACTCATGTCTACGGGACATAAAGACACATATCGGTCTGTTGTGATTTTTGCTTTTGTGTATTTCATATCCAGGGTTATAAATCGGGCCACATAAGCGAAACATGAGAAAACCAGTACTGCCGAAGCAAGAAACCTTTGAAACACTCTGAGCCTTCACATGATAACCTTGTGAATTTGACGTTTGATTAGTTGATTTTTTTATTGTTCTACTGTAGAATTGAAACTGTTGGTATTCCACTTATGATGAAACAAAACTATGAGAATAAAACACGTTAGACAACACATCAAGATATCAAACCAATGCTTATAGATTACTATGTCAAATGAACAATAAGAATAGATACCGATAAAAAAAATAAGAATGGCTGGATTAAAATGAAAAATAATTTAAATAAATACATTTTAAAAAGGAAAACGGGAAGGTTTTGAAAAGTAGTGACTAAGAAATTGACAAACCTGGCGTGTTAAATCCAAGTGGGTGCTTCTTGCAAAGCTTGTCCAGCAGGTGACAATCTTGTCGCTCCTTCTCCTCTCGGTCTCCATAAAGTTCCTCTTCCGACTTCACTTTCATTCTTGCGCGCACTTCGACTCGATTTTCTCCACACTTTCTGCTCTTAACTGACGTCTCAGCAGACGGGTCTGCGTTGTTGGCGGCTAGCAAGCTAAGCTAAGCTAAGCAAGGCCGACAAGCTTCAACGAGACGACTTGAACAAAACACAAAGATTTAAACATCGTCTTTTTCTGCAATGAAATAGAGATGTGGGCTGAGAGCCGGGGATGAGGTATTTTCAGTTTCAATTCAAGACGAATAATTTTGAGAAACGCAAAGAAGCCTGATAAAAAGTCGCGTTGCTACGTATGTCTACGGCATGTTCATTTGGACAAACAAGATGGCACTAATACGCGAGTGAAAATCCAGCCATAATAATTTATAGTGGGAAAGTTACTGAGTGAAAGGTTGTTAAAAATATCTATGTATTAATACCAAATAACTGAGGATATTAATGAATAGGAATATGGGAATACATGGTAATAGTAAAGGCGTTTATTTCTCTATGTTGGTTATTTCTTTAAATAAAGTAACGCTAGTCACATCAAATTTGGCCAAGTGGACTTGCCATAGTCGTGCCTCTCATTCGCTTGACTTTTTTTGCTTCTTACAAGAGTTTAACAAGTTTTGCGCGTTAAAAGAAACAATCGTCCTATACGAAGTGAAAGTTTCGAAGCAAGAGAGTAGCCATCGTTACGTTATGGCAGCCTAAGTCGCGATTTACGTTTTCGTGTGCGATTTAAAGCTTCATCTCGGCCTTGCTTAGTTTAGCTTAGCTTGATAGCCACTAACAATGGAGACACGTTTTTTGGCTCGGCGGGCACCTAGTGCAAGCGCAAAGAGTGGTGAACATCGAGTGAAACCGCGTGCAAGGGTGAAAGTGAAAATCGAAGAGGAGCTTTGTGGAGGCCAAGATGAGAAGGAGCGACTAGAAGGACAACTGCTGGACAAGCTTTGCATGCAGCCTCGAGTTGTTTTACGCCGACCACGTATGTCTCTTGCGCGCGAGGAAGGATTTGTGTGCGTGTGTGTGAGTGTTTGTGTATAAAATAAGCGCTCGTCAACATTAAGTGATAGTACTCACATTATGAAGTTGAAGATGGAGTGATGGTCGTTAATCTCTAGTTAACCTTTGTTTCATTATATCGTTGCGCTATAGATTTATAATTATACACGGTGCAGATATTTATGTTTAAATTCGATGTGTTAAATCTGGATAAAATTATGCACACCTTTATTGTTGATCTGCGGATTTTGTTCGCATAAGAAGTCACGAAGGTTTGTTAGTGTAGCTGCTACATTAACACTAGCCAATGCAGGATTTTAAATCTTGTGGAAAATATGGCCACGTGGCATATCTTTAATTTACATATTTACACTGCATGCTTAATGAATGTTGTGGTTTGCTCAGTAAAGCGAAAACTGGAAAATTGATGTTTGGCATGATTTTGTATTACAAACTTTGTAAAAAAAAAAAAAAAAAAAATCCAGGCTTTCTCCTGGACTCAATCTTGTGAGATATCCCATCTCGTGGGATTTCTCTCCCGTCCCATCCCTATGATGTCCACAACAATGAAGCCACTACAAAATGATTTTCCTAAACTATGAGTGTCTTATGTCCCACAGGCGTGAGTGAAGATAATCTTGGTCCGGACCGGAAGCAGCCAAAGCGACCTGGTGTTGAAGAGGAGGAGTTGAAGCCCCCTGGTGGCAAAGGGGAGGAACAGATGCAGACTCACAACATCAAAAAAGAGGAGCAACAGCCAACATGTATAAAAGAGGAAGGACATTTCACTGAGTTGCCAGCGACTGGTGTTCATGCAAAGACTGAAGATGAGCAGATAGAGGCGGGGCTTCCAAACAGCAGCTCTAATCAACACAAGACAACATCTGTTGATGGAGAGCATCGTGGAGGATCAGAAGCAGACAGCTGGCTACCTCCAATATCTGATGGTGAGGACACAATCTCACACTCTTCTCACACTAATGACGATGATGATGAAGATTGGAAAGGTAAAATGCCACGTCCCACTCACAGCAAATGTTGGAAATGCTCTCGATGTGACAAAATATTTGCCTTCAAGTGTCGTTTGAAAAGACATATGATGGGCCACACTGGTGAGAAACCTTTTGCCTGTTCGGTTTGTGGCAAAAGGTTTTCTCAAAAAAGAAGCTTGAGGCAACACGCACAAAAAAACACTTGTGAGAAACCTTTTTCTTCTTTGGTTCACGTTCAAAGATGTTCTCAAAATGGAAGCTTGAGAAAACCCACACAAACCCACACAGGCCACTCGTTAGCTCCAATGTCAGACGTTGATGCCGCAAAGTCACTTTCCCTTAACACTAATGATGGTGAAGTGCGGGAAGGTGAGCCGCCATGTCACACTGACAGCAAACGTTGGAAGTGCTCTCAGTGTGGAAAAACATTTGCCTACCTCAGCCTGTTGAAAAGACATATAATGCGCCACAATGGTGAGAAACCTTTTGCCTGTTTGGTTTGTGGTAAAAGATTTACTTTCAAGGAAAACTTAAAATCACACACAAAAACCCACACTGGTGAGAAACCTTATCCTTGCTCAATTTGTGGTAAAAGATTTTCTCAAAATGGCATGTTAAAACGACACAGACAAACCCACACTGGTGAGAAACCTTTTGCCTGTTCAGTTTGTGGTAAAAGATTTTCGCAAAACAGAAGCTTTAGACAACACAGGCTGAAAAAGAAATGTGAGAAACCTACCCGTTCTTTGCTTCTTGTCCAAAGAATTTCTCAAAATGGAAGCTCGAGACAACACACACAAACCAACACAGACACTTCGTTAGTGCCAGTGTCAGATGCTGATGCCGCAAAGTCACTTTCCCCTAACACTAATGATGGTGAAGTATGGGAACGTAAGCTGCCATGTCACACTGACAGCAAACGTTGGAAGTGCTCTCAGTGTGGAAAAACATTTGTCTATCGTAGCCTGTTAAAAAGACATATGATGTGCCACAACGGTGAGAAACCTTTTGCCTGTTTGGATTGTGGAAAAAAATTTACTTTCAAGGAAAACTTAAAATCACATACAAGAACCCACACTGGTGAAAAACCTTACGCTTGCTCAATTTGTGGTAAACGATTTTCTCAAAATGGCATCTTAAAACAACACCGACAAACCCACACTGGTGAGAAACCTTTTGCCTGTTCAGTTTGTGGTAAAAGATTTTCGCAAAGGGGTAGCTTTAGACAACACAGAAAGAAAAAGACTTGTGAGAAACATTTTCGTTCTTTGATTCTTGTCCAAAGATTGTCCAAAAACGGAAGCTCGAGACAACACACACAAACCAACACAGACATTTCGTTAGTGCCAGTGTCAGATGCTGATGCCGCAAAGTCACTTTCCGCTAACACTAATGATGGTGAAGCATGGGAAGGTGAGCTGCTATGTCATGACAGCAAACGTTGGAAGTGCTCTCAGTGTGAAAGAAAATTTGCCTACCTAAGCCTGTTGAAACGACATATGATGCGCCACAACGGTGAGAAACCTTTTGCCTGTTTGGTTTGTGGAAAAACATTTACTTTCAAGGAATACTTAAAATCACATACAAGAACCCACACAGGTGAGAAACCTTATGCTTGCTCAATTTGTGGTAAAAGATTTTCTCAAAACTGCGTCTTAAAACAACACAGACAAACCCACACCGGTGAGAAACCTTTTGCCTGTTCAGTTTGTGGTAAAAGATTTTCTCAAAAAAGAAGCTTTAGACAACACAGCCAAAAAAACAAATGTGAGAAACCTTTTCGCTCTTTGGATCTTGTCCAAATATCTTGTCAAAAAGGAAACTTGAAACAACACACACAAACCAACACAGACAGTTCGTTAGTGGCAGCGTCAGATGCTGATGGCGCAACGTCACTTTCCCCTAATACTAATGATGCTGAAACGTGGGAAGGTGAGCTGCCATCTCAAACTGATAGCAAACGTTGGAAGTGCTCTCAGTGTGGAAGAACATTTGCCTACCCGAGCCTGTTGAAAAGACATAGTTTGCACCACAGCGGTGAGAAACCCTTTGCTTGTTCGAAATGTGGAAAAAAATTTACTTACAAGGAAAGCTTGATATCACACACAAGAACCCACACTGGTGAGAAACCTTTTCTGTGTTGGATTTGTGGCCAAAGATTTAGTCGTTATGGAAGCTTGAGAACACACATACAAACCCACGCAGACGGCTCGTTAGCTCCAAAGTCAGATGTTGGTAGCGCAAAGTCACTTTCCCTTCATACTAATGATGGCGAAGCATGGGAAGGTAAGATGCCATATCACGCTGGCAGCAAACGTTGGAAATGCCCTCAGTGTGGAAAAACATTTGCCTTCCTTAGCCTATTGAAAAGACATAGGATGCGCCACAGTGGCGAGAAACCTTTCGCTTGCTTGATTTGTGGTCAAAGGTTTTCTCAAAAAGGAAACTTGAAAACACACTCGCAAACCCACACAGAAGGCTCGTTTGCGCCGTCAGCATCTGACATTGGAGGGAATTCACTCTCTCTTAATGCTGGTGATGGTGAAAAGTTGGTGAAAGATGAGATACCACATCACGCTAACGGCAAACGTTTTAAATGTTCTCAGTGTGGAAAAATGTTTGGCTACAAGTGCCATTTGAGAACACATATGATGGGCCATGCTGGTGAGAAACCTTTTGCCTGTTCAGTTTGTGGTAAAAGATTTTCTCAAAACAGAAGTTTGAAAAAACACTTAGCAAAACACTTGTGACACAGCTTTTACTTGTTGGGCTCATGGTCAAAGATTTTTCTCAAAGTGTGATCTTTCTTGTGCACACTTTAGTAATTTTTTTTTTTTGGGCACGACCATTGAACTGGTGAATGATTTGTGTCTTTTTCGAAAATTGGGTCTTGACTTTTCTTGATATCCAAAAATGTATTTGTGATTTTTTTTTTTGTTTTTTAACGGAATGGACAGCGTGCAGTGACTGTTGTTCACAATGGAAAAAATGGCTGCACCAGATTTAGCGAGTCGCTAATTACCATCTTTAGTCCATACATAAAACCAAAAGACACAACACAGAACAAGAGACCCTGTCATTGCTCTCTGCTCACCATGTATACAGTATGTATCACCATCTATGTTTTTGAAACATTTCCTTTATATGTTGGACTTGTTTTTATGTACTGTGTTAATAAAGTTGGCTTGCCTGACATACCGAATGTAGTATTTTTTTCTAGTCAGTATTATGACAGTTTAAAACCCTTTAGAATTTATTTAAATGCGATATTATTACTCTGTTCCAATGTTGTAAATAAATGTTTTTTTTAAACCAGCTTCAAGTTAAACCGAATAATTCTTTACATTATGCTGTTAATCCAACAGGATCATTTTAGTTAAGACGAGCTTTTATTATTTGAAAGTAACATTTCCAGGTTGCACCGATTGAAAGTTTTAAAAATGATTGCAGCGTGAATATTGGCCGTCACAGGTTACTTCAGTATTTTCAAGTTAAGATCAAGTTTTCTTTTCTTTCTTTTGTGTGTGTGTGTGTAAATGTAAAATCGTAGTGTTTTGTTAAATTTATATGAAATTTTATGTCGAACCACAAAGGGGCGATGTTTTCATCGTTTACTGACCTAAACCGGAAGTGGGTGGATTTCCAGGCAGGGGCGGGACCTATTAGGAAGAAGCAAACTTTGCTTCTTCATTGGCGAGGCTTTATGATCTTCTGACTTCAATAAAAACATAAAAATGTGTAGGTGATTATAGAAGAAATTAAACATCTTTTTTCAATCGAAAGAGAATCTCGTTGTTTTTTCACGACGAGTACAAAGAGTCAAACTGTACCAAACGGTCGTGAGTCGTGGAGTTAAATTCAGCTGGCCGTTGGAGCTGCAGGAACACAACGCGTATGGCGCGGACCATCGACACAATGGATCACACCTCGACAATGGATCCTCAAATGGCGACCACAGGGGTATGTGATTGATTCACCTTTGCCATAAGCGAAAGGCAAAAAAAATCAAAAACATGGCGATCGTTTTCGAGCTAAAATGTTGAATGTTTCTTCCGTGACCATACTGAAATGCTTGGTGTGATTGGAGTCAGGGTTTCAAAGTCAGATGTTCAAATTGGGATAAGGTTTCAAGATAGACAAGACGGCGTCAATACATTCAATATTGAAAATAAGCATCATGTCATTTTTTTTAATATTGTTTATTTAGAAAAATGACATTGCCTCTTAGTGGGCATTTACAAATCATGGCCGTGATCATGATAAATTAATCTGGAACCACGTGGCCAGCTACTTTCACATTTTCAAAATAAACACAAGAAAGAAAACAAGACATTAAAAAAGCCAACGACACGAACAAATGGTAAACAACCTAAATTGTGTACACAAGAAAGGTGCTTCTCTTTGTGCATTAATGCTAAAACGACATCATAAAGCTTCACTTATCACTGCTGTTCTCAACAGCACACTTGTGCCTCTTTGCTTGATAATTATTTGGGAATCGTTGACCACAAACCGAACAGGCAAAACATTTCTCACCAGTGTGGGTTTGTGTGTGTAGTCTCAAGTGTGCGTTATGGATAAATCTTTTACCACAAATCGAACAAGCAAAAGGTTTCTCACCGGTGTGGGCTCTTGCGTGTGATTTTAAGTGTGCCCTGTTAGAAAATTTTTGACCACAAACTGAACAGACAAAAGGTTTCTCGCCAGGGTGAGTTTGCGTATGTCGAACCAAGGTCCCATGTTGAGAAAACTTCTTACCACAAACCAAACAGGCAAAAGGTTTCTCACCAGTGTGCGCTCTTGTGTGTTGTCTCAAGTTTTGATATTGAATAAATCTTTGACCACAAACAGAACAGGCAAATGGTTTCTCGCCAGTGTGGGTTCTTGTGTGTTGTCTCAAGTGAGCATTCTGAATAAATCTTTGACCACAAATCGAACAAGCAAAAGGTTTCTCACCAGTGTGGGTTCTTGTGTGAACATTGAGGTGTTCCTTTTTTGCAAACCTTTGATCACATACAGAACAGGAAAAAGGTTTCTCACCAGTGTGGGTTCTTATGTGTGCTGTTAAGTGTTTCTTCAGAGAAAATCTTTTACTACAAACCAAACAGGCAAAAGGTTTCTCACCAGTGTGGGTTCTTGTGTGTTGTTTCAATGTTCCATTTTGAAAAAATCTTTTACCACAAACCAAACAGACAAAAGGTTTCTCACCAGTGTGGGTTCTGCTGTGTTGAATCAAAGTTGACTTTTGAGAAAATCTCTGACCACAAACTGAACAGACAAATGGTTTCTCACCAGTATGGGTTTTTGTGTGTCGTATCAAGTGTCCATTTAGAGAAAATCTTTGACCACAAATTGAACAGACAAAAGGTTTTTCACCAGTGTGAGTTCTTGTATGTTGTATCATACTGTTCTTATGGGAAAATCCTTTATCGCAAACTGAACAGGCAAAAGGTTTTTCACCAGTGTGAGTTCTTGTGTGTTGTATCATTCTAGCCTTGTGGGAAAATCTTTGATCACAAAATGAACAGGCAAAGGGTTTCTCACCAGTGTGAACCATCATATGATTTTTCAAACTGGACTTGTAGCCAAAGGTTTTCCCACACAGAGAACATTTCAAACATTCTCTGTCAGTGTGATGTGTCATCGCACTTTCCAACTGTTTATCATTATTATCAGTGTGAGAAGAATCACCAGTATTCTCACCAGTGTGAGTTCGCGCGTGTTGTTTCAAGTGTGCATTTTGAGAAAATCTTTTATCACAAATTGAACAGGCAAAAGGTTTTTCACCAGTGTGGCTCCTCATATGTCTTTTCAAATAGCACTTGTAGCCAAACATTTTTCCACACTGAGAACATTTCCAACGTTCGCCGTCAGTGTGATTTGTCATCGCATTTTCCAACTGTCTATCATCGTCATCAGCGTGAGAAGAGAGTGACACCGTGTATTCACCATCTGACATTGGAGCTAACCAGCCGCCTGCTTCTGATCCTCCACGGTGATCAGTATCATTTTCTCCTGTCATGTGTTGACTGAAGCTTGGAGACGCCATCTCATGTTGACCTTCATCATCCTCAACCTTCACAAAGACACAAATCACTGGCAACTCTGTGAATTCCTCCTCCTCTTTCTTGCATGGTGGCAGCTGCTCCTCCTCTTTGTTACTAGGGGGCTCTGACTCCTCCTCCTTAACGCCAGGCAATTCTGCCTCCTGCCGCAGGAGATGGGGGTATTCCGCACTCATGTCTGTGGGACACAGGACACACATGGTTTAGTCAAGTTAGTTTAAATGGCCCACAAGCAAAAGGAAGGAAAAGCAGTATTACGAAGCAAGAACCAATTCTCTGACTGGCCCTTTATCAAGACCATGTTTTGTGAGACTTAATGGTTATATATATATATATATATATATATATATATATATAAAATCCAGCCATTACTGTTCGTGTGTCATAAACAAAGATGGGACAGAATAAACCTACACAAACAGTATATTTTGTGTTCCCTCACAACTTAAATACGTATAACTTAAACACGGGGATATTGACAAACCTAACGTGTCTAACACAAGTGGGGGTCGCTTGCAAATGGCGTCCAGCGGTTGACCTTTTTGTCGCTCCTTCTTCTCTTGGGGTCCACGAAGCTCCTCTTCCATCTTCACTTTCATCCTTGCACACGTTCTCACTTGATGTTCTCCACACTTGATGCCTGCTGAGCCAGTGTGTCGATCGTGTTCGGGGCTAGCAGGCTAATCTAAGCTAAACAAGGCCGAGAAGCTTCAACGAGCTGAACCAAACACCAAACACATGTGAAATTAATATTTGACTACGATAAACTAGCGAATAGTGTCGAGGCTTGGGTGTTTTCAGTTCTAAGATAGGACGAATAATTAAATGAAAAACGAAGCCACAGAAGCCTGACAACAAATGTCTTTAAAACGTACAGTCTACGGCAAGTCTATTCGGTCAAACTTCACGACACCAAACAGAGTGGGATTTATACGCTTTTCATGTTATTGATCGGGTTTTAGTGTAATATAAATGGCATTTACATTTGAACCTTCTGAAACTACTTAAATTAAGATCGTATTTTCTTTTTATAAGTGTAAAGTCGTAGTGTTTTGTTACATTTACATGATTTTTTTTAAACGTCCAACCATAAAGAGGCGATGTTTTCATTGTTTACTAATCTGAACCGGAAGTGGATGCCCAGGCAGGTTCATGTAGGGCGGGGCTTCCTCGTCATTGGCAGGTGTCACCGATTAGGAAGAAGCAAAGTTTTTTGGGCGATGTTTGGTAGTAGTCTGACTTTTTCAAAACTAAATAAGCGTGAGTGATTTAGAAATTGTGATAGTACAAGATAATAAAACATCCTATTTCAATTGAGAGATAATCCTGATGTGTTTTTCTTTTAAGAAGACAAGCTGCAATCAGGTGGCCCATGGAGCCGCCTGGACACCGCCTGCCGGGCTTGCTGCCAGATCCAAACGGTCTTGGAGCCGGAGGGAGACAGCGCGTCATCAGGACCAGTATGGAGCGGACCATCCTTAAATGGCGGCCGACGCACCTTTGAGGTATGCGATTGATTCACTTTTTCTATGGTGGTGGTTTTCAAGCTAAAATGTTGAATTCTTATGACGTGATCACGCTGAAGCGCTCCTGTGATTGGGGTGTTGAAAAGTAGGGTGTTATGGTTTCAAATTTGGGGTTTAAACTGGGCTGAGGTTACAAGATGGACGTTTGATATATATTAAACATTAAACATATGCACCATGTCTTTATTTGTAATATTTTATTCAGAAAAATGACAATGCCTCTTTATGGGTACTTCAAGATTATGCCCATTGTCTGGATTAATCTGGTATCCCTTGGCCGCTTAGGGTCACATTTTCAATATAAACAAAAGAACAACAACAAAAAGGTCAAACTTGAACAAAACTTACGGCAATTGTACAAATCATTCATCACATCAATGGTAGGCAACCTAAACTGTGTGCACAAAAGGTGCTTTCTTTAAACATTAATGCTAAAATGACATCATAAAGTTTCTCTGATCACTGTTATTCTCAACAACACACTTGTGCATGCCTCTTTGCTAGAGACTCTCTTTGGAATCTTTCGCCACAGAGTGAACAGGCAAACGGTGTCTCGCCAGTGTGGGTTCTTGTGTGTTGTGTCAAAGTCCGATTTTCTGAAAATCTTTTACCACAAACCGAACAGGCAAAAGGTTTCTCACCAGTGTGGGTTCGTGTGTGATTTCTCAAGTGTACATTTTGGATAAATCTTTTACCACAAAATGAACAAGCAAAAGGTTTCTCACCAGTGTGGGTTATTGTGTGTTTATTTAGGTGTTCCTTTTTTGTAAACCTTTGACCACATATAATACAGGAAAAGGGTTTCTCACCAGTGTGGCTTTTTGTATGTGCTGTTAAGTGTTTCTTCAGAGAAAATCTTTTACCACAAGTCAAACAGGCAAAAGGTTTCTCACCAGTGTGGATGCTTCTGTGTTGGATCAAAGTTCCAAGTTGAAAAAATCTTTTACCACAAACCGAACAGGCAAAAGGTTTCTCACCAGTGTGAATTCTTGTGTGTTGAATCAAGGTTGACTTTTGAGAAAATCTTTGACCGCAAACTGAACAGACAAATGGTTTCTCACGTGTATGGGTTCTTGTGTGTTGTCTCAAGTGTTTCATTAGAGAAAATCTTTGACCACAAGCTGAACAGACAAAAGGTTTTTCATCAGTGTGATTTCTTGTGTGTAGGATCAAACTATTCTTATGGGAAAATCTTCGACCACAAACTGAACAGGCAAACGGTTTTTCACCAGTGTGAGTTCTTGTATGTTGTATCATACTATTCTTATGGGTAAACTTTCGACCACAAATTGAACAGGCAAAAGGTTTTTCACCCGTGTGAAGTCTTGTGTGTAATATCATGCTATTCTTATGGGAAAATCTTCGATCACAATACGAACAGGGAAACGGTTTCTCCCCAGTGTGAACTATCATATGTTTTTTCAAAGTGGACTTGTAGCCAAAGGTTTTCCCACACAAAGAACATTTCCAACACTCTCTGTCAGTGTTATGTGTCATCACACTTTCCAACTGTTTATTATTTTCATCAGTGTGAGAAGATTGTGACGTTGTGTCACCAGTGTTCTCACCAACGTGAGTATGTGCATGTTGTTTTAAGTGTGCATTTTGAGAAAATCTTCTTCCACAAACTGAACAGGCAAAAGGTTTCTCACCGGTGTGGATCATCATGTGTCTTTTCAAGTGGCACTTTTGGCCAAATGTTTTTTCACACTGAGAACATTTCCAACGTTTACTCTCAGTGTGCTGTGTCATCGCATTTTCCAACTGTCTTTCGTCGTCATCAGTGTGAGGAGAAAGTGACGCTGTGTCGTCACCGTCTGACATTGGAGCTAACCAGGCATCTGCTTGTGATCCCCCACAGTGCTCACTATCATTTTCTCTTGGCACGAGTTGACTCAAGCTTGGGGGCGCTTCCTCATATTTACCTTCTTCGTCCTCAACTTTAACATTAACACAAGTCACCACCAACTCTGTGATATCCCCCTCTTCTTTAATGCATGGTAGCAGCTGCTCCATATTTTTGAAGTTGTGGCCCTGCAGATGCTCCTCTTTGCCCACAGGGGGTTCTGACTCCCCATCTTTCAAGGCAGGCAACTCTGCCTCGAGGTATTCCTCACTCATGTCTGGGAACACAAGACACAAATGATTTTGTATGTTTACTTTGTTGTGACTCTGCTGTTTATATTCCGTATTTACGGTTGTTAAATTGTCCACAAAAAAAATCAGTAATATGAAGAACAGTAATATCCTGTAAAATTTAAACATAGGGATATTGTTGAAAAGTAATGTTTGAGCAATTGTCAAACCTGACGTGTAGGCCGCTTGCATCGAGAGTCAAGCAGTTGACCTTCTTGTTGCTCCTTCTCCTCTTGGGCTCCACGAAGCTCCTTTTCCATCCACACTATCTTCCTTGAACGCGTTTTCTCTCGATGTTCTCCAAGGTTGATGTCTGCTGAGCCAATGTGTCGATCGTGTTTGGGACTAGCGGGCAAAGCTACATTTAGCTAGGCTAAGCTAAACTAAGCTAAACAAGGCCGAGAAGCTTCAACGAGCCCGAAACGACCTGAACCACAGAAGAAGGTGTGATTATAATATTTGACTGCAATAAACTGGCGATGGGCGCCGAGTGTCGAAGCTTGGGTGTTCAGTTCCAATTCAGAACGAACGAATAACTAAAAGGGGGGAAAAAAGAAGCCTAAACCCACACGCGGGCTACGGCAAGTCCAGGTGGACAAAATTCACGTAACGTGAGCGCATATTGTTTCAACAGTTATTTTTTAAAAAAAAATTCTAGATATGAGTCTAAAATAAACAGTAATATTAGACGAGTTAGTAAAGTGTGCCCTTTGCACTATTGAACAGTAGTACATGTTTGCGTTTGTTTAAACGTAAATTTCCGTCCACAAATATCATTATTGCGATGCATTGCCAGTATCGATCGCTGCTTTGTAGCAATGAAAGTCACGATTTGCATTCGTTGTGGGGTTCAAAACGTCTGACTATGTCGAAGTCAAAGCAATCTTTGTGGTGTGGTCTTTAATATATATTTTGAAGTGTCCATAGAAATAGACCTGATATTTTGGTTTAAATTTTAATTTACGAGAAAAGTTTTAAATATTTACTTTCGTTTGCTTTGTTTTGAAGTTTATTCTTTATTATAGTTTCTCAACTGAAATAATCGCTTGAGTTCGTTTGGAATAACATTTGTCCAAGTGGACTTCCCGTAGATATGAGTGGCAGAACTTCCCTTAACGGCCTACTTTCATATTTACGAATCCGCGCGCGTTAAACGACAAATTTGGTCTTGAACTCGATCTGAAAGTATCCATCGCCTCTCTCGTGCAATCAAACTGCGTGGTTCAATTCGTCCAAGGTTCGCTCAAGCTTTTCGGTCTTGCTTAGCCGCTAACAAGGCAGACGCGTTTGTTGCCTCAGCAGACATCGGAGTGAGAGCACGGTGAAGCGAAAATTGAGTAAAAATGTGCGCAAGAACTAAAGTCAAGTTTGAAGTGGAGTTTTGTGCAATCCAAGAGAACAAGGGGCGACAAGAAGATCTACTGCTGGACAAGCTTAGCATGCAGCCTCGAGTTTTGATACGCCGATTAGGTTTGTCACTTTGCTCTTGCTCAGTCTTTGTTTTTTTTTCTTTCAATAATATTGTTGTGTGTATTTTGAACTCAATTTTACCAGAGCACGTTCAATCTCAGGTGAACGACATACCAAATGTGAACTGTGTGTGTCTGTGCCGACATAAACTCCCCCTTTCTATTTAGCCTCTTTATTTAAGCATTGTTTTTATTCCTGAGCAGGGCTTTGTTGTTGCATGTCAACAAGATCATGATTTGTTTCATCAGCCATCCCTAAAAGGGGCTTCTCGCTTGCCTTCTTTGCCTTCTTATCAGCAAAGGCATTTCCCAGTGTAACTCGATCTGTTCCCGTTGTGTGAGCTGCACACTCACATATTGCGAATTGCTTAGGCAACTAAACCTCATTCAACCATTGTGTTAGCAATTCTGTGTCACAGCCTTTCCTGTAGATGTTATTGTTCCCCTGGTTTTAGAAAACGCTTATTGGCTGCCAGTGTAGATAGTTATTATTTTTCCTTTCGTTAGTATGCAAGCCTGTGCGATAGCTATGAGCTCAGCAGCCTTGGCCGAAAGCGAGCCGCTTCCACGGCATCGCCTGTCTGTGTTTTGTTGTCCTTTTTGTAGCGGTTGATCTTTTCGATCTGATCTGCGCTTTGTCGTACTTTTCGGCTAACACCTGACAGTTGTGTTTGGCA
Organism: Hippichthys cyanospilos; assembly: GCF_059441005.1. Lineage (NCBI taxonomy): Eukaryota > Metazoa > Chordata > Actinopteri > Syngnathiformes > Syngnathidae > Hippichthys > Hippichthys cyanospilos. The sequence continues at coordinate 18,035,658 of NC_142383.1, read as the reverse complement.
CCGCCCTCAGGAAGTGGCTGGATTGTGCGCCTCCCCAGTGCAAGGTGCGGCCGCGATAATAATATGGCCATGCAAGATAAGTCTCTAGCCGAGGACAAAACGACCATATTTTTTTTTGCAAGAGCAATGCCGTGACAGTGTGGGGGACTTTTAAGGTCAGAGGGGGGAAGCACACAATTGAGGAACTGCTTTCCACCGCCACGGAGGCCGCCACCACAGCTCTAACACAACGAGGAAGTGCACAAGCCACACTGTCCAGTTTAGAGGAGTAATAGGAAACAGGTCTCATTTTGTCGCCATGATGTTGCGCTAATAACGATGTCATGTAATGACCTTTGGAATCTACCATTTGGATGAAAGGTTTTGAATAGTTTGCGAGCGCGAACTCGTTTAACATCACAAAAGGCATTCTCAACCTCTGGCGACTTTTTCAAAGGCGAGAATATTTTCAAACTCTCCTCATACATCGGTTTAGAAAGGAGCAATCGTTGGCGGTGTCCTCCAAATTTTTTCCAATGTAAAAAAGCGTGCCATGACTCAGAAAAGGTTGATAAAATACTTTGCTAAACCATGTATGTCTTGTGTCCCACAGACATTAGTGAAGACTATCTCCGTCCTGTACGGCAGGAGCCAGAGTGGCTTGACGTCAAAGAGGAGGAGTTAGAGCCCCCTAGTGGAAGTGAGGGGAAGCTGCAGTACCCCAAAATCAAAAAAGAAGAGCAGCTGTCACCATGCATGAAAGAGGAGGAAGATTTCACGGAGTTGCCAGTGACTGGTATCTATGTGAAGTTGGAAGATGACGGATGTCGACATGAGGAGAAGAAAGAGGAGGAGCCTCCGAGCAGCAGTCGCAGTCAACAAATGACAACGGAAATTGATGGTCAACATGGGGGAGGATCACAAATCGGTAGCCGGTTAACTTCAACGTCAGATGGTGCTACAACAACATCACGCTCTCCTGACACTGATGATGATGAACAGTGGAAAGGTGGGATGACAAGTCACACTGACCAAAAACGTTGGAAATGTTCACAGTGTGGGAAAACCTTTGCTCACAAGTCCACGATGAAAAGACATTTGATGGGCCACACTGGTGAGAAACCTTTTGCATGTTCAGTTTGTGATCAAAGATTTTCTCATCAGACTAGTATGATAAAACACACGAAAAGTCACACTCAAGAGAAACCTCCCGCTAAGTCAATCTTGGTCCAACACATAAGAATTCACAGACAAGAGAAACCTTTTGCCTGTTCAGTTTGTGGTAAAAGGTTTTCTGAAAATGCAACCTTGACACAACACACAAGAATCCACACTGGTGAGAAACCTTTTGCTTGTTCAGTTTGTGATCAAAGGTTTTCTCTTAAGGCTACCATGATAAAACACACAAAAACCCACACTCAAGAGAAACATTTTCCCTGTATGGTTTGTAGTAAAAGTTTTTCTATGAATGAACACTTGTTACGACACACAAGAACCCATACCGGTGAGAAACCTTATGTTTGTTCAGTTTGTGGACAAAAATTTTCTAGACAGGAGAGCTTGAGAGACCACATAAGAACCCACACTGGTGAAAAACCTTTTGCTTGTTTGGTTTGTGGTAAAAGCTTTTCTAGAAAGAGTAGCCATAGAGAACACATGAAAACCCATACCGGTGAGAAACCTTTTGCCTGTTCAGTTTGTGATCAAAGATTTTCTTCGAAGGCTAGCATGATAGACCACACAAGAACCCACACCGGTGAGAAACCTTTCGCCTGTTCGGTTTGTGATAAAAGGTTTTCTAGAAAGAGTGATGTTGGAAAACATACAAAAACTCACTCTGGTGAGAAACCTTTTGCCTGTTCAGTTTGTGGTAAAAGATTTTCTAGAAAGTTTTACATGAGAGAACACACAAAAAACCACACTGGTGAAAAACCTTTTGCCTGTTCTGTTTGTGGTAAAATGTTTTCGACAAAGGGTAACTTGAGAGATCACACAAAAACCCACACTGATGAGAAATCTTTTGCCTGCTCGTTTTGTGGTGAAAGATTCCCAAGTAATCTTCTTGCAAAGAGGCACAAGTGTGCTGTTGAGATTAGCAGTGATCAGTGAAGCTGTTTGTGGTGACATTTTAGCATTCATGTTCAAATAATTTACCGGTTCATCTTTCTAGTGCACACCATACGATATTTTATTGGTAACCTACCTTTGAAGTTATGAATAATATGTGGACTTTTACTTGTACGTTATTCTTGGGTTTCTATGCAAATTGTGACCTCAACCAGCCAAGCATCTAACAGATTTATTTTGCCGACAGCTTTCAATTTTAAATACCCCTTAATGGGATGTGTCCCTTTTTTAACAGAAAAGGTTTGAAGGAAAACATGCATATTTTTCTATTTTACTGTTGAACATCATTACAATGTTAATTGATTGTAAATATTAGGGATGGGCAAGAATAACACCAGGCCTTATAACAAGGTATCACCATTCTAAACGGTGACTGATATTACTATTTGTCGCTTTCTTGTGGTTATTATAAAATGGGGAACTCGAACATATAATAAAAAATATTGCCCTTACTCTCATGTCATTTTAATGGAAAATGCTATATTTGTACAAATGGGTCTATTTTGAAATCAACCTCTCATTGTATTTAGGGCAAAAGCACTAGTTTTATTTTTATTCTAATGTATTTTTTCTATTTTAGTTTTGTATTCTACTTTTTCGACCTTCTTGTATGTGTGGTTTCGTGCTATACGTGTGACAATAATTCTCTACAGTACAATACAATTTGTTTTCTTTTGTATTCCAAAACAATGTTTGGCCTTTATATTTTATTTTCTTTCTTTTGTTATGTGCATATTGACAATAAATTGTGACCAAGAAGTTGTCAACGAAAGATTGCTTCTGCTGACCCAAGGACAATCAAACCCAGTCCAGGGTTGAGAACACGTTTCCCTTTTGATTAAAAAATAAATAAATAAAAAAGCGATTGTACGCTATGCTAATATGACTGAGCTCTAATAAACCTTTGTTTCCAAAGCAAATACATTTTGTTTTCAAGTGTACTGATATCGCCTAAATCTTGATAAATCCTTGACATTATGCGTTCTTTAAACAAATAAAATCACAACAAAATATTGTATTTAAAGCATCTTTAAAGCCAATTTGAATTTTCGGATATTGAAATATAAACTGTCCTCCAACAATTTACATAAAGAATACTGTATATATTTTAGGTTAAACAATTACTAATGCAACCTAACTATTTGCGATATGGACACGCAACTTTCAGGTTACACCATTTGAAAGATTTTTAATTTATTAATTATTCGAATTCGAATTCGAATTAATTCGAATTAATCGAAGCCTGAATATTTTTAGGATCGTTTTTTTTTTTTAATCTCAGTGATCTTCATACAGTTCTAGTACTGTACGTACATGATTTGCGTGAAATTATTGTACCTCCATCCACTAAGGGGCAGTGTTTTCATTGGTGACCGAGCTGAACCGGAAGTTGGCTGTGGCCAGACTGTCGTTTCAAATTAAAGTTTCCTCGTCATTCACAGGTGTCATTGATTGAGAAGAAGAAATCATTTTTGGGGTATTTACTGATCCGTTTTTTATTCTTCGGGTTGGTTATAATTGTGATGAATGAAATGTAGATCATTTTATCAATCGTAACAGAATCGTTTTTCCCCCCCACACCGAGTACAAGGAGTCAAAATAAAAATAAAATGGTCGTGCGGGGTAGAAGAACTGTCGGAACGGCACGTTATCCGGAGCTGCATGCAGCGGACAATCAGGAAATCGTCATCGCACATCCGGACCTCGGATCTCCAAATGCAACGCTGCGGTATGTGATCAGTTTCCTTTTGCTTGACCGGAATGCGAAACAAAACCAACACGGCGATCGCTTTCAAGCTATAATGTATAATGTTGAACGCATGTGTTGAAACGCTTGCGGTTGGGGTAAGGCTTTCAAAGTAGGAGTTTAATCAATGGTAGGGTTTCAAATTGGGGTTTTGAAATGGGCAAATATTCTCAAAGTATGGTTTTAATCTTGGGTTGAGGTTTCAAATACATTCATACACATGAATACCAAATACATATAAGATAGATAGATAGATAGATAGATAGATAAGCCACTGTAGATACATTCAAGATTCAAAATAAGCACTGTCTTTTTTTTTATTGTTTATTTGGAAAGGGAGGTGGCTCGGTGGTGAAATTGTTAGCACGTCCGCCTCACAGTTCAAGGAGCAGAGTTCGAATCCAGCCGGCTGTGGCCTTCCTGTGCGGCGTTTGCATGTTCTCCCCGAGCCCGCACGGGTTCCCTCCAGGCACTTTGGCTTCCTCGCACACTCCAAAAAAGACGCGTGGCAGGTCAATCGGACATAGTAAATTGTCCTTAGGTGTGATTGGGTGTGTGAACGTTTGTTTCTGTGTGCTCCAGTTCAGGGTGCCCACTGCCTTCTGCCCAAATTCTGCTGGGATAGGCACCAGCACACCAGCAAAGAAAATTGCCTCCTAATGAGCATTTACAGATTATGGCACTTTGTCGGTTAATGTCACAATTTCAATCAAAAACAAAACAAGACAAAAAAGACCAAGTCAAGACTTATACAAGCCCACCACAATTTGATAAATCATTCGTCGCTTCAATGGTAGACGACCTAAATCGTTTGCTTTCTTTGAACATAATTGTCAAAATGACATCACATACGGCGTCACTGATCACCGCTTATCTCAGCAGCACACTTGTGCCTCTTTGCTTGACAACAATTGGAGAATCTTTGACCACAAACTGAACGGGCAAATGGCATCTTATCAGCGTGGGTTCTTGTGTGTTCTCTCATGTTATCTATTCTCGAAAACTTTACACCACAAACTGCGCAGGAAAACGGTTTCTCACCGGTGTGGGTCCTTGTGTGTCGTTTCAAGTGGCCCTTTTGAGAAAATCTTTGACCGCAGTCTGAACAGGCGAAAGGTTTCTCACCGGTGTGTGTTTGAGTGTGTCGTTTTAAGACGCCGCTTTGAGAAAATCTTTGACCACAAACAGAGCAAGCAAAAGGTTTTACACCGGTGTGGGTTCTGGTGTGTGATTTTAAGCTGTCCTTCAAATTAAATTTTTTTCCACAAAACGAACAGGCAAAAGATTGTCCACTGCTGTGGATTCTCGCGTGTCGTCTCAAGCTTACGTTACGAGAAAATCTTTTACCACAAATTGAACAGGGAAAAGGGTTCTCACAACTGTGAGTTTTGGCGTGTGAATTCAAGTATACCTCTGAAGAAAATTTCCGACCGCAAACCAAACAGGCAAAAGCTTTCTCATTAATGTGGCTTCTTGAGTGTGTTCTCAAGCCTTCGTTTGTCCGAAATCTTTGACCGCAAACTGAACCGGCGAGAGTTCTCTCAGCAGTTCTTGTGTGTTGTATCAGAACCCTCTTGTTCAAAAATCTTTGAGCAAAATCCAAAGTGGCAAAAGGTTTTTCACCAGTGTGGCACATCAGATGCCTTTTAAAATCACGTTTCCAGCGTTTTCCATCACCTCCTGACTGGTCATCATCCTCATCAGTGTGAGGAGAGTGTGATGAGTTGTCACCATCTGACACCGTAGCTAAACTGCCGTCTACTTGTAATCCTTCACGGTGCTTGCCATCGATTGTTGTTGTCACGTGTTGACTGACGCTGCTGCATGAAAGCTCCGCCTCCTTATTCTCCTCATACTGTCCTTTATCTTCATTCTTAATGTGGGTACCAGTCACCGGCAATTCTGCGAAATCTTCCTCCTCTTTCATGCCCGGTGGCAGCTGCTTCTCCTCTTCGCCACTATGGGGCTCCGAGTCCTCCTCCTTAACGCCAGGCAACTCCGACTCCTGTCGAAGGGGGAGATATTCTTCACTCACCTCTGTGGAAATATGCGCACTAGTTACTGGCAATTCTGTGAGATCTGCCTCCTCTTTGTTGCTCGGTGGAAGCATCTCCTCCTCTTTAGGGTGCTCTGATGCCTCCTTAAGCCCAGGCAACTTTGGTTCCTGCCTCAGGAGATATTTTTCACTGACGTCTGTGCGACAAACAACACACGGTTATGTTGAGTTCGTTTGTTATGACTTTGTATTTCGTATTTAGGGTTTTCGGATAGACCACGTGAGAGAAAGAAAGGAAAAGTAGTATTATAAAGTATGATACAGTGCTTTGAATGCTTTGGCAAAGCCTACGTTTGTGTATATGTAATCTGTTTGGTTCAGAAATAGACGGAAAACACACGGATCAAGTCCAACTAACAATTGTCAGGGGACATCGTCATTAGCACACACTCCCCATTTTTTGCCATTTAAATAACGTTGTATCGAATATGCTCGGGTAAAATACTGTAAAACTAAACTAACACGGGAGTGTTGTTGAAAAGTTCTGACTCCGCGCAATTGACAAACCTGCTCTACATAGCGCTACTCGAGGCTGCATGCTAAGCTTGTCCAGCAGATGATCTTCTTGTCGCTCCTTCACCTTTCGAGCTTCACAAAGCTCCAATTCGAACTTGTCGTTGGTTCTTGCGCACATCTTCACTTGATGCTCTCCCGCTCTTGATGTCTGGTAAGTCAACTTACGTGTCTGCTTTCTTAGCGGCTTGCAAGCTAAGCAAGGCCGAGAAACTTCAACTAACTTCTGACGACACAACCTGCGCAGGAAATTATATATAAATAAAAAAAACGTGCAATAAACTATCGATCGAGTCTGAGTGTCGAGGAATGAGTATTCGCAGAAGCAATTCGGGACGCTACTTTCAAAAAACGCAAAGAAGCCTTTCAAGAACTTGCTCCGCTTTTTTTCAGTCTACGGCATGTCCACTGGGACAAAAGAGAAGTCTCTCCCACAATGTTTTAAGACTGAGTATAAAAAACCCGACTTCATATAGTTGTCAGTGTTCAAAGTTTGATTATTCGTTACAATTCTTAAAGATTAATTTAAATATATATCTTTGTGTTATTTGTCTTTGGCTTAAAGTCGCTCAGTGCGCTTGGTATAAGGTTTGTTCAAGTGGACTTTCCGTAGACTGAAGTTGCAGCGCTTTTCCTTGACGGCCTTCTTTCATCGTCAGAATCTCCACACGCTTTTCACGAAAGATTCCTTCCCGAATTCGAACTGAACGCATCCATCGTTACTTTAATGCTATCAATTTCACGTTTTACACATTTCTGTGTGGCGCAAGTCGTCTCAGTTTCGTTGAAGCTTCTCGGCCTTGTTTAGCTTGTTAGCTTGCTAGTCGCTAAGAAGGCAGACGCGTTTGTTGGCTCAGCATATATCGTGCGAACGTAAACTATCCGAAACATTAAGCCAAAGCGTGTGCACGATCGAAAGTGAAGATGGATGAGGATCTTTGTGGAGCCCAAAGGGAGAAGGGACGACAAGAAGGACAACTGCTGGACAAGCTTCTCATGCAGCTTCCGTTCAACACGCCAGGTTTGTCAAGCGCTCAGTCACTACTTTTCGATCATATTTCTCTGTATTTTGAACAGAGTCTCATCTGAGCACGTTCCGTTTCCACATTATTGACATGCCAAATGTGAACTGTGTTTGTCGGATCGTGACTCTGTGGCCTCGTTACGCAGACTTTCATGTCCAAAGCAAGGATAAAGAATCATCATTGTAGTCCGGGCATGTTTTTTTCTTTTTCTTTTTTTTTTAGATTATTGTTATTTTTTTTTGTAGCGTCTCATTTCGGAAAATGGTATGCATGTCAGAAGACGTTGGAAGCATAGGAAGAAGAAGTGATGTTACATCGAAACACTGCGCTAACTGCTGACTTGTGACGACAAAGCTAGATTTCTTTTGCTACACCATGTGTGTCTTGTGTCCCACAGATGAGAGTGAAGAACATCCGGCTCCCTTACAGCAGGAGCCAGAGTGTCTTGACGTCAAAGAGGAGGAGTTGAAGCCTCCTGGTGGTAGAAAAGAGAAGCTGCAGCATCCCAACATCAAAAAAGAAGAGCAGCTGTCACCATGCATGAAAGAGGAGGAAGATTTCACAGAGTTGCTGGTGGCTGGTGCGCAGGTGAAGACTGAAGATGATGAATGTCAACATGAGGAGAAGAAAGGGGAGGAGCTTCCAGGCAGCAGCTCCAGTCAGCACATAACAGAAATTGATGGCTTGGATGATGGAGGATCACAGGTAGACGGCTGGTTAGCTCCAATGTCAGATGGTGACGAACAAACATCACATTCTCCTCTCCCTTATGAAGATGACACACAGTCAGAAGGTGTGATGGCAAGTCACACCGACCGAAAACTTTGGAAATGTTATCAGTGTGGGAAAACCTTTCCTTACAAGTCCACTATGAAAAGACATTTGATGTGCCACACTGGTGAGAAACCTTTTGCCTGTTCAGTTTGTGATCACAGATTTTCTCAATATATTAAGATGATAGAACACACAAGAAGCCACACTGGAGAGAAACCTTTTGCCTGTTTGGTTTGTGGCAAAACGTTTTCTCGAAATGGATGCTTGAGAATACACGCAAGAATCCACACTGGTGAGAAACCTTTTTCCTGTTTAGTTTGTGGTGAAAGGTTTTCTAGAGAAAATTGCATGAAAGAACACACAAGATCCCACACTGGTGAGAAACCATTTGCATGTTTGCTTTGTGATAAAAGATTTTCTCGTCAGAGAAACTTGATACAACACAGAAAAACCCACACTAGGGAGAAACCTTTTGCCTGTTCGATTTGTGGCAAAGGATTGTCTTGTAAGAGAGGCTTGATTCAACACACAAGAACCCACACTGGTGAGAAACCTTTTACTTGTTCGATTTGTGGTCAAAGATTTATTCAAAATGGACACTTGATTGCGCACACAAGAACTCACACTGGTGAGAAACCTTTTGCCTGTTTGGCTTGTGGTCAAAGATTTACTAATAAGAGACTTATGATAGAACACACAAGATCCCACACTGGTGAGAAACCATTTGCATGTTTGGTTTGTGGTAAAAGATTTTCTCGTCAGAGAAGCTTGATACAACACAGAAAAGCCCACACTGGGGAGAAACCTTTTGCCTGTTTGGTTTGTGGCAAAACGTTTTATAAAAATGGAAGCTTGATAACACACGCAAGGATCCACACTGATGAGAAACCTTTTGCCTGTTCAGATTGTGGTAAAAGATTTTCTCTCAATGGAAATTTGAGACGCCACACAAGAACGCACACTGGTGAGAAACCGTTTGACTGTTCGGATTGTGGTAAAACATTTTCTAATAAGAGATGCATGATAGAACACACAAAAGCTCACGCTGGTGAGAAACCTTTTGCCTGTTTGGTTTGTGGTCAAAGGTTTGCTCGAAAGACTTCCATGAAGGAACACCTAAGAACCCACACTGGTGAGAGACCTTTTGCCTGTTCATTTTGTGGTCAAAGATTCCAGAGGAAGTCACTAGCAAAGAGGCACAAGTGTGCTGTTGAAAATAGCAGTGATCAGTGAAGGTTTGTTATGTCATATTAGCAGTAATGTTCAAAGAAACGTCATATTTCTTGTGCCTGCTATATTTTTGTTGCCTACCTCTGAAGCGATGAATGATTTGGGTACTTGTCTTGTGTTTAATATATGTCTAGACTTTTCATGCTTTCTTGTGTTTGTGTTCAAAACGTGACATCAACCTGCTTAGTCGCCTACAGAATGATTTCGCCGAAGGCTATTGGACTAGACTCTCACATACTGGCAAGTTGGAATAAACATTTCATTCATTGAACCTCGTGGCTCGGACTTTGATTATTTGTGCAGTTTTGTGTTGGCATGAGAGGAGTAAAGATATATACGGGAACAGCAATGTGGGTGTCTTCATCTTACCGCATCTCGTTTTTAAATAAATAAATCTAGAATTAAAAAAAGGATTTACTTTCCTTTTTAATGTTGAGAGAATTTACAATGTTATTGATGGGGATGGGCAGTAACAATACTCGGTCTTATTACAAGGCACAGATTCGTAGTCGATACTGTGACAGATATTACTATTGTCGCCCTCTTGTGGTGGTTTTAAAATCGGGACCTCCATATTGCAATAAAAAAAAGTGTTATAGCACGTTTAAAAAATGAAAGAAACACCCGTGAAAAAGGTTTTTTTTCATTCCTGTTTCGGACACGGTGGGTGGAGTTGCTACTTGGACAAACTTCACTTCCTTGACAAGAGTGAAAATTGAACGGAATAGAAATACATCATTTCATTTAGTACACCATTGTTTAATCTTATAGAAGAATCGCTTCGAGTTTTAAAGTTGTGTTTGTGAAAAGCTTTAATTTTAAATAGTATCGTTTATAAATTTTCATTCGCGTTTCGGTGGGATACCATTTGTCCAAGTGGACTTCCCGTAGATTTAGGTCAAAGACCTTGTTCTCGGCCTTCTTTCATTTCCTCACGCGCCAAACGAAAACTGTTGTACTGAATTCGAACTGAAAGCAAGTGAGTATCCATCGCTACCTTATTGCAATCAAACTCACGTTTCACATATTAATTAGTGACTCCCGTCGTCGAGGCTCGTGGAAGCTTCTCGGCCTTATTTAGCTTAGCATGCTAGTCGCTAACAACTCAAACGCCTTTGTTGGCTAAGCAGACTTCAAGTGCGAGCGGAAAGTGTGGAGAACAGCTGGTGGAAATGTGTGCAAGAATGAGAATTTAGCCCGAAGAGGATATTTGTGGAGTCCGAGAGGAGCAGGAGCGACAAGAAGATCGACTGCTGGAGAACGTTTGCATGCGTGCTCCACCAGGTTTGTCACTACTTTTCAACAATATTTCTTTCTTGCATTTTGAATAGAATCTTATCCGAGCACGTTCGATTCCACATTTTCGACATGCTAAAATGTGAATTGTGTGTGATGGTGACTTCTTCAACTTGTTTGTTTTCCTTTGGTAGATTTTTCAGGTCCGTGCAAGGATAATAAATTATGAAATTATAATTGCTTCAAGCAAGACACACGTTAATAATATTAAAAATAATGCCCATGCATTGTTTCCAAAAGTCCCCCTAGTCTTGTTTGCTTTTTCCGGGTGAATGCAAAAAGCGATCTTATTGTAGACCAAGTAGTCAATCAATGTACTTTTAGTAGCTCTGATTGGCTGGATTTGTGGCACATGCGTAACCTGTTTGCCAAACCGAGTGCGCAGAGGTCACAACTCGAGCTGGTTGTTGAGGGAGGGAGGGCCATTGTGGCTCGCTCAAAATGTTTCATTGCTCGCTCACGATTGCGGCACAAATATAATTCCATAATGTAGATTGTATCACCTTTGTGCCGTGTCGTGATTTTGTCCCTTTGTCCTTGGTTTTATCACTTTGTATCACGTCACAATGGAGTCACTTTTTTTCTTCCGAAGATCTTGTCAGAACGGGTTAGCTGTGGAAAGTGACTCGATCATGACATGACACAAAGTGATACAATCAACAACAAAGTGACTCACTCGTGACATGGCGCAAAGGTGATGGGGGGGGGGGGGGGGGGGTGACAACCGCAAATATCAAATACAAACCACATTACAACCTTTGTTAAACCATGTGTATCTTGTGTGCCGCAGACATGAATGAAGAATATCTCAGTCTCATACAGCAGCCAGAGTGGCTTAACGTCAAAGGGGAGTTGGAGCCTCCTGGTGGTAAAGAGGAGAAGCTGCAGCAACCCAAAGTCAAAAAAGAGGAGCAGCTGTCGCCATGCATAAAAGAGCAGGAAGAAATCATAGAGTTGACCGTGACTGATGTGGGTGTGAAGACGGAAGATGAACAAAGGGAAGAGGGGGAGGAGCCTCAAAGCAACAGTTCCAGTCATCAAATGACAGCAGAGATTGATGGTAAGCTTGGTGGAGGATCACAAGTAGATGATTGGTTAGCTCCGATGTCAGATGGCGACGACGCCTCGTCACATTCTTCTCACACTGATGATGAACAGTCGGAAGATGCACAGTCAGAAGGTGCGATGATTCATCAAACTGAGAGCAAATGTTGGAAATGTTCTCAGTGTGGGAAAGCATTTGTCTACGAGTCCCGTCTGAAACGACACATGATGAGCCACACTGGTGAGAAACCTTTTGCCTGTTCAGTTTGTGGTAAAAGGTTTTCTCTCAATGGAAACTTGAGACAACACACGAGAACCCACACCGGTGAGAAACCTTATGCCTGTTTGGTTTGTGGTCGAAGATTTTCTTGTAAGAAAGACTTGACACAACACACAAGGACTCACACTGGTGAGAAACCTTTTGCCTGTTCAGTTTGTGATCAAAGGTTTTCTCACAAAAGAAGGATGATAGAACATACAAGAACCCACACTGGGGAAAAACCTTTTGTCTGTTCGGTGTGCGGTAAAAGGTTTTCTATAAATGGAAACTTGAAAAAACACACAAGAACCCACACTGGTGAGAAACCTTGTGCCTGTTTGGTTTGTGGTCGAAGATTTTCTAGTAAGAAAGACTTGACCCAACACACAAGAACGCACACTGGTGAGAAGCCTTTTGCCTGTTCAGTGTGTGATCAAAGATTTTCTTGTAAGAGAAACTTGACACAACACACAAGAACCCACACTGGTGAGAAGCCTTTTGCTTGTACAGTTTGTGATCAACGATTTTCTCACAAAGTAAGCATGATTGCGCATGTAAGAACCCACACTGGCGAGAAACCGTTTGCCTGTTTGGATTGTGGTCAAAGATTTTCCAAAAAGAGAACTATGATAGAACACACAAGAGCCCATACCGGTGAGAAACCTTTTGCCTGTACGGTTTGTGGTAAAAGATTTTCTGGAAGTGAAACGTTGAGACAACACACAATAACCCACACTGGTGAAAAACCTTTTGCCTGTTCGGTTTGTGATAAAAGATTTTCTCGGAAGACGACTTTGACACAACACACAAGAACCCACACTGGTGAGAAACCTTTTGCCTGTTCAGTTTGTGATCAAAGATTTTCTCAGAAAGTAACCATGATAACACATGCAAGAATCCACAGTGGCGAGAAACCTTTTGTCTGTTCATATTGTGGTCAAAAATTTTCCAATAAGAGAATTATGGTAGAACATACGAGAACCCACACTGGTGAGAAGCCCTATGTCTGTTCAGTTTGTGGTAAAAAATTTTCTCTCTATGCAAATTTGAGACGACACACGGGAACCCACACTGGCGAGAAACCGTTTGACTGTTCGGATTGTGGTAAAAGCTTTTCTAATAAGAGCTACATGACAGAACACCAAAGAACCCACAGTGTTGAGAAACTGTTTGACTGTTCAGAATGTGGGAAAAGATTTTCTAACAAGAGGTGCTTGATAGAACACACTAGAACTCACGCTGGTGAGAACCCTTTTGCCTGTTTGGTTTGTGGTCAAAGGTTTGCTCGAAAGTCTTACTTGAGAGGACACACAAGAACCCACACTGGTGAGAAACCTTTTGCCTGTTTAGTCTGTGGTGAAAGGTTTTCTAGAAAGGAATACATGACAGAACATACCAGAACCCACACTGGTGAGAAACCATTTGCCTGTTCACTTTGTGGTCAGAGATTTCAAAGTAAGTTTCTTGCAAAGAGACACAAGTGTGTTGTTGAGATTGGCAGTGCAAAAAATCAGTGAAGCTGTTATGTCTACTTAAAATTTAAAATAAAATAAAAAATCTGTTTCCTTATTAATATTGAAAGTAATTACAAAGTCGTTGTTTGGAAATATTAGGGATGGGTGATTAATTCCAGGCCTCATTTCTAAGTATTGTTACTTGAAACTATTAGTGGTTTTAAAATGGGCAATTAGATAATACAATTGAAAATATAATAAAATTGAAAATGCTCAATTTGAAGAAATGGGTCTATTTTGAAAACAACTTGTCATTGTATTTGGGAGAAAGTGTCAGTCATATTGGTATTTAGTATTCCAGTTCTTCTATGTTCTTTTCTTTGTTCTACTTCAACTATTAAGAATGAAAACTTGTGCTGCAATACTCAAAGAAATCTAGGATGTTTGATTTTTGTTTGTTTTTTTCCTTTCTTTATTCGTACATATTGAAACCTTGTTGAAAAAAGCTTTGCAAAATTGAAAATTATTCAACAGGATGCATTGTTTAAATAAAGTCATTAATTGTATTTAATGTAGTTTTGTCATTATTATTATTTCAATTTAAAATCTCTGAGAAGCTTTGATAAATTACGCTTTGTTCCAATTGGTTGCTTAAAAGATATAAAATTTCAGGTAAAATAATAAATTTATGTAATTTTGTCCAAGTGGACTTTCCGTAGTTGTAAATCGAAGGGCTTCTTCTCAAACCCCTTTCTTTTTTTACGAATCCACACGTGTTAAACGAAAACTTTTGTCCTGAATCCGAACTGGGAGTGCCGAAGCAAGTGAGTGTTAATCGCTGCTTTATTGCAATCAAATTCACGTTTCACAAATTCCTGTGTGATTCCATTCGTCTCGGGCTTGTAGATGAAGTTTATCGGCGTTGTTTAGCTTATCTTAATTTAGCTTATCTTGCTAGTCGCTAACAACGCAGACGTGTTAGCCAAAATAAAGTGCGATCGTAAATTGTCAATGAAGTGAAAGTGTGCAAGAATGATTCACTGTGTGTTTTCCTTGTTTACTGACCTTAACCGGAAGTTGACCGGAAGTTGACAGCTTCAAGTTGGGGTTTCCTCGTCATTGACCGGCGTTACGGGCGGTATTTGACGAAAGCTTTTTGGACACCGCAAGTCAGCCGGAGCCGCGTGGAGCGTCGTCCTCGTCGTGCATCTTGGATCTTCAAATGTCGTTTGACGCGAGCTGAGGTATGTGGTCGATTCACTTCAAATCGGAGTTTGGGTTCTAAATTGTGATGAGGTTTTCAGAACTAGTTTTAAATGTAGCCTTTGTATTTAAAAGAGTGATTTTAGTGAACGCCAGGTTTACTTTCAAAGTAGGCTTTTAAACCGGTTAGGGTTTCAAAGTTGTTGGGTTGTTATCCTGAGGTTTTACGATAGGGTTGCGAGTTTCAAAGTAGGATTGGGAATTTGAGTAAGGTTTTCAAACTAATCATGGTTAGGTGTTCAAATTAGGGTTTCAAATCAATGATAGGGTTTTAAACGCGCATGGGAATCTAAAAATAGGGTTTCAAAAAAGGGATCGTTTCAAATTAGGATTTGAAAGTCGGGTTTTAAACTAAATGTTAAGTGTTTCCGTAGGAAATTTTTGAACTCGGGCTAGGAATTGGAGTTAGGGTCTTAAACTTGATTAAGGGTTGCAACGTATGGGTCCAAACTTGGGTTGGAGAGTAAAATTTGGTTTTTAAACTCTGGTCAGGGTTTTTAAGCAGGATATTACACTAGGGGTGGGATTTTAAACTGGACTAAGGGTTACAAAATAAAAGTTCCCAACAATGTATCTCAATTGAACAAGCATTGTGTTTTTACATTCCTTTAATGAAAAACTGTCTATATCTTAAACAATGTCTCTTTAAAAGAGATCCTATCAAATAGAAAGAACAAAAAGCATCGGCAATCAATGCCAGAGTTATTACGTTCAATACTCAACAACTTTTTGGGGAAATTCTTTTCACACTCTCGCCTGCGTGGGTTCTTGTGTGTACTTTTAAGTTTCCCTTTTGAGAGAAACGCTGATCACAAACTGAGCATTTAAAAGGTTTCTCTCCACTGTGTGTTCTTGCGTGTTTTATCAAGGTTCCCTTTTCAGAGAATCTATGACCACATACTGAGCATGCAAACGGTCTCTCGCCAGTGTGTGTCCTTGTGTGTATAGTTAAGCTACCCTTTTGAGAGAAGCCTTGACCACATATGGCACAAGCAAATGGTTTCTCTCCAGTGTGCGTTCTTGTGTGTGACCTCAAGTTTGCCCTTTCAGAGAATCTTTGATCACAAGCTAAACAGGCAAACGGTTTCTCACCTGTGTGGGTTCTAGTGTGCGTCTTTAAGCTCACCCGTGTAGAAAAGCTTTGACCACAAACTGTACAGCCAAAAGGCTTCTCTCCAGTGTGTTTTCTTATGTGGGTCTGTAAGTTTCCATTCTGTGCAAATCTTTGCCCACAAAATGAGCAAGCAAAAGGTTTTTCACCAGTGTGTGTTTTTGCGTGTGTTCTTAAGTGTCCCTTATGAGAGAATCTTTTCCCGCAATCTGAGCATACAAAAGGTTTTTCCCCAGTGTGGGATATCATATGCGTTTTCAAAAGTGACTTGTAGACAAATGTTTTCCCGCAGTGAGAACATTTCCAGCGCTTGTTGGTGTAACATGTCACATCATGCTCTTCTTCATCATCATCACCATCAGTGTTTGGAGACTGTGACGTGTCATCACTGTCTGACATTGGCGCTAAAACACTGTCCGCTTGTGATCCTTCAAAGTGCTCGCCGCCAGTTTCTGGTGTGGAGAGTTGACTTGAGATACTACTGCTGCTTGGAGGCTCCGCCCCTCTGTCCTCCTCATCTTGACCCTCATCTTCACTCTTCACTGGATCACCAGTTAGGAACAACTCAATGATGTCGTCCTCCTGGTTTTCATTCTCCATTTTGATGTGAGGGAGTTGCATCTGAGCCTTCTCTTGAATGGGAAGATGCTCCGACGCATTGGCTTTAAGATCATGTGACCCTGGCTTCTGCTGCTTAGTACCATGATTATTTTCATTGACGCCTGCGTGACACAAAAGGACAATGCTCCAATTAGCATTAGCATGAGAAGGAACGCCACAACATTGTCAGCTTCTGTAGCCGTTGCCATTTAAAAATTCCGTTGCACTATATTTACATTTTCAGACCGATTGGGGTGTGCAAAAAACTCATTTGTGTTATTCTTATATTAGTAATTATTGTGTGATGAGTGTTTTTTTATGGCTAACCTAATTTGGTCTGTTATCAATTTATATTGTTTTCAAATTAATGAAAACAATAAAAAAATATCCATGCGCATCATGGCCGTAAACAGTGTAAGTAAACACAGCTGGTGGGGGGACGTTTAAATAAATCGTGGGAATACGCGTTAATTTAAACGTAATTTCATAAAGTGCATGCGTGCGGCTTACAACAAATAATTACGTAAATCACAGCACCGAATTGCCGCAAAAGGAGTAAATATGAGGGGAGGTTGCGTAACACACCTCCAGACAAGTTGAACGCGGCGTCCTTCCAAATTTGCCGTTGACGTTCGTTTTCATCGCAAAGTTCCATCACTGTCGCTCTACCAAACACTTTCACACGAAAATCATGACACTCGACGCTTTTGCTTAGCGAGCAGTTGGCAACAGTGTCTTCTTTGTTAGCGGTTAGCTAAGCTAACACGCCCGAGAATGTTCAACGTGTATTGACATGAGTTCAACCCCACGCGAAGATTTAATGAGTTGATGTTTTCCTCCGGTAAATTACTGATGGAAACTCTACATCTGTTCTGCAGCGAGAGAATTAATACGAGCATTGTTTAAATTACGGGCGGTTAGCCAAAACTGCTACAGCTACAACGGACCGTCTACGGAAAGTCCATTGGGACAAAGCTCCGACGCCACGAAATAAAAGGTTTTTATTCTAGCGGAACGTGACACTTTTACAACATTTAATCAAACCAGATCATCAAACTATATTAAGCTATGGGGAAAGTGTATATTCATAATAATGGAAAGGCAATCTTACCGAGAATAACGCCGATTTCTCTCAGGTTTGAAAAATAACTACATTTCCCACAATTCTCGGCTCTCTTCAGCCATCTCATTTTGCGTCTTTTCTGCGGATTGCACAGGGAAAGTTAAATTACCCCTCCGAACGTCACTCAATTTATAACGCCGCGTCAAAACATTTTCACACAAGAGTGCTAAGGTAAAAAAAAATGAAATAGTTATCCATAACTGTCAATGCCGGGCAATAAGTGAACCGTTTAATGCATTGTAGTACCAATCTTGTCCGTTAAGGGTCGCTATTTTCACATACAAGACGTCGACTGATTCTTTCTATAGTATAACGCGTAAATCTAAATAAACAAATAGTGGAATTTATTTCTACTGACGAAGAACTAGTTATACAACTGCGGATCAATTTAGTGCAATATAATTTTGTATTATAAATAAAAAACGGATCGAATAAACTGTCGAACTACAGTTGTCTGGAGTATTTCATTCAGCAACTCAAGAAGATAGATCGTGCCACCTTTTTTCTTCCGTAAAATTGTGTTTCTAATGACAACGTGCATGTGTATCAGACTCCCCAAACTAAAGACATATAAATGAACGTTTTCCACCTTATCATAAACTTGAGGCATTTATAATTGATTTAAATCACTCGTTTACTTAAAAAACATGGACATCACAAAAAAATTCGGACAAGACACATTGCCCTTCATGATTTAACTCAAGTCAAAATTTACATAGAATACAAGCGGAAAAAACACAAAGTAAATGCAATACAAAAATGTAATTTACTTGACCAATATAAGTGTATCACAGATGTGAATTTTCCTCTTCAATCTTCATTGATCTATGCTTCTTTTCACCAGAACAAATGTGTCTTTTAACCTGATCCTTACGTGAGAAATTTTGACCACATACCGAACACGCAGTGTGTGTTTGTGTGTGTGCCCTAAATGTTTCTTTTCTAGGAAATCCTTTGCCACACACCGAACAGGTGTAAGGTTTCTCCCCACTGTGTGCTCTGGTGTGACGGTTTAAGTTGCCTTGGTGAGCGAATCTTTGACCGCAGACTGAGCAGGCAAAAGGTTTCTCACCAGTATGCGTTCTTGTGTGTGCTTGGAAGTATCTGCGCGAGGAAAATCTTTTGCTGCAGAGCGAGCAGGCGAAAGGTCTCTCTCCCGTGTGCGTTCTCGTGTGCGTGGTCAGGGTGCGCCTCTCGCAGAAACGTTGCCCGCAAACTGAGCAGGCAAAAGGTTTCTCACCGGTGTGTGTTCTTGTGTGTGTTTTAAGGTTCGCCTTTGTTGAGAAGCTTTTGCCACAATCCAAGCAGGCGAAAGGTTTCTCTCCGGTGTGTGTTCTCATGTGTGTTGTCAAAACGCGGCTCTCAGAGAACCTTTGACCGCATACCGAACAGGCAAAAGGTTTCTCTCCCGTGTGTATTCTTGTGTGTATTCGTAAATTTCCTTTTACAGAGAATCTGAGATTGCAGAAAGCACAGGCAAAAGGTTTCTCTCCCGTATGTGTTCTCATGTGTGATATAAGGTGTACCTTTTGCAAGAATCTTCGGCTGCACACCGAGCAGGCAAATGCTTTCTCGCCAGTGTGCGTTCTTGTGTGATTTGTCAATGTGTGTCTATAAGAGAATCTTAGACCGCAAACTGTGCAAGCAAACGCTTTCTCTCCCGTGTGTGTTATTGTGTGTCGTCGTAAGCTCCCCTTTTGAGAGAATTGTTGACCGCACACTGAGCAGGCGAAAGCTTTCTTTCCCGTGTGCGTTAAAGCGTGTCTCCTCAAGCTTCCCTTTTGAGAGAATTTCCGACCGCAAACTGAGCAGGTAAAAGGTTTTTCTCCAGTGTGGACGATCATGTGCATCTTCCAAAGAGACTTATAGGCAAACGTTTTCCCGCACTGAGAACACTTCCAACGTTTGCGTGTGACATCATCTTCCGACTGCTCGTCATCGTCGGTGTCGGGAGAGTCTGACGCGATGTCGTCGCTATCTGATAGCGGAGCTAAAAGGCTGTCTGCTTGTGATCCTTCGTCACCTTCTGTTTTCATTTGCTGACTTGAGCTGTTGCTTAGAGGCTCCGCCCTCTTCTTCTCCTCTTGTTGGCCTTCATCTTCACTCTTCAGTGGGACACCAGTCACAGGCAACTCTGTGAAATTCTCTTCCTCCTTTATGTGCGGTGGCTGAGGCTGCTCCTCCTCTTTAACTTGAAGAGGCTCCAAGTGCTCCTTTTCCTCCTTAATCTCTGGAAACTGCGTCTTCTGCTGCTCAGGGTCTTTGGTGTCTGCAAGACGCAAAAAGACAAATCTGATGAAAGGCTGACTTGAATAACAAACAAATGAGCAAAACTGAAAAAGCAATTTAGCTAACAAAATAAAATTTAAAAATGTCACTTATTGAAGCTAATATAGAGAAAATATCCCTTGTCTTAGACATTTCATTTGATATGTTTTCCTACACCTTTATTAATTTTGTTTTTAGTTTTTGTTTCTTAATAATATGCATTTAAACATGTAATCAACATTCAATTATCAACACAATTATATTAATGCATTTACTAAATTCACTCTGATTACATTGATGCAACATAAGGAAAACCAAAATGTATTTTGCCTTGAAATTTAGAGCTAAAAAAATATAGTCTTTGGGGCGGGCGATCTCACGCAAAATCATAACATTACGCAAAAAGTAATTCATCAAAACCAAATTTACGCAAAAAGTAATTCATCAAAACCAAATTTACGGTCGTTTCTTCTTAAATGGAAAATAAAGTGAGTCAAATCAGTGTGTTATTGAATTAATTTTGAGGATCATTTATCCAAATTCCACAAGTGAGGAAGCAGAAAGCTAGCAAACCTCCGCATGACACAGCCGGAGGAGGCCTCTTGCTACGCGGATCAGGCAGTTGATGTTGTCCCTCGGTCTCCTCTCGGGCTCCACAAAGCTCCTCCTCGTACTTGACGGTCTTTTGGGCGCACATTTCTCACGCGATAGTCCCTGCACTTGGTATGTGCTGAGTGAACGTTTGGACAGCAATCAAACGCGTCCCCTTTGTTAGCAAGCTAAACTCTGCTAAATTAAGCTAAGCTAGCTAAGCAAGGCCGACAAGCTTCAACGAGCCGTTTAACCGGACATGAAGTTTTAAAGACTGGACTATTCTTTCAGGAAAGTGCCAATGAAATTACAGCGTGCACGCCTCGGCACATTTTGTACAAATTCGGGAAGAATTATTACGTCAAGCGTGTACCGGTCCGAAATATAAATCGGATTTTGACGGATGGTCTACGGCAAACCCACTCGGACAAACTTTGTGCACTATCGTAAAAAACATCACAATATACGTAAATTTAACAAGTTTAATGATTCTTACCCCACAAAACTACGCATGTTAAATTTCCTGACCACTATTGTCACAAGTGTATTTTTAAAAAGGTTTTATTTCGGTTCCAATTAAATCCCAAACTCGCGTTTGTAAACTTCTGGAATTGAAAGCAGATTTCACAGACGATTATTCAATAATTGGAATAAACCATAACGAGTTATATTGCCAAATACTCAATGAAAATAATAAAATGTAAAATTGATTCGAAAACTGTTTCAAGAGAAAAAAAATCCAATGACTATTCAAGTGATGTTAGGTTCCGAACGACTCTTCACTGAACTTTTTTGTATACTGCATAACCAAAACACAGCACGAGACGGTGTTTTGAACGGTTCAGTTGAACGATTCTATTGAAGGAGTCAAATATTTCCATCACTACTCTACTTTCGAGAAGGAAGTGTCGAATATCTTGTTATACAAGTTCTGTTAAAGAAGCGTCTAGCGAGCATAAGCAAGTCGAGTTCATACGTGTACTTATTGAACAAGAAATTGGGAATTGGACTCTTTTTGAAGAAGAGTGAGTGGCTCTGAAAAGAGCCGTTTGTGTTTCGGACAGCGGTCGTTTACTTCTTGGCGGGTTTCTCAGATTTTTTAGGCAGAAGCACTGCCTGAATGTTGGGCAGGACTCCGCCCTGAGCGATGGTGACACCGCCGAGAAGTTTGTTGAGCTCCTCGTCGTTACGGACGGCGAGCTGCAAGTGACGAGGGATGATTCTCGTTTTCTTGTTGTCGCGAGCAGCGTTACCAGCGAGCTCCAAAATTTCCGCGGTGAGGTACTCGAGCACTGCCGCCATGTAAACTGGAGCGCCGCCGCCGACGCGTTGTGCGTAGTTGCCTTTGCGAAGCAGTCTGTGGACTCGACCCACGGGGAACTGAAGTCCCGCACGGGAAGAACGAGTCCTCGCCTTTGCTCTTGCCTTGCCTGATTTACCGCGTCCAGACATTATTGACGTTGCTCGAACGTTTTCTTGGCTGAGTAGAGAGTACGGGTTGAACGTGGAGCAAGAGTATTTATACAAACTGTTGCTGCTCGCTGATTGGTCATTGAATGCGAAGAATGGGTTGTCCAATCAGCATCAAGCTACAAGTTGCCGCTTGTTCGCGTAACTTCTGGTTGTTCAAGTGTTTGGACAAGTTCGCGATGCGTTTAATGGCACAAACTACAAAACGTGTTTAATCTTTATAACATACGTATCAAAACATCCAAAGATCAAATACCCAATAGTAAAGTGAACATTGCTGTAGTTTAAGAAAAACAACGTTATATAATCTTTACATCACATTAAAATTGTAATAAAAGTAGGTATTTTTTGTAGAGCGTAGTCTGCCAGAAATTTAATAACCTTTTGAAAGCTTAAGTTTGCGCACATCACACAAATTTTATATTTCCTATCTGTTTCGGAAGGAATGTCATGTTTCATTTTTATGTGTGTATACATTGCAACCCTTAATGATGGTGGAGTAATACATCTCAAGAGTCTAGGGAAGTGGCTCTTAAAAGAGCCGTTGTGTCGTCGGTGATGTTACTTAAGCCCTCTCGCCGCGGATCCTGCGAGCAAGCTGGATGTCCTTGGGCATGATGGTGACCCTCTTGGCGTGGATGGCGCACAAGTTGGTGTCCTCGAACAGACCGACCAGGTATGCTTCGCTGGACTCCTGCAGGGCCATGACGGCAGAACTCTGGAAGCGCAGGTCGGTCTTGAAATCCTGTGCGATCTCCCTCACAAGGCGTTGGAAGGGAAGCTTGCGAATGAGCAGCTCGGTGGACTTCTGGTAGCGACGGATCTCGCGGAGAGCCACGGTACCGGGCCTGTAACGATGGGGTTTCTTGACACCACCGGTGGCTGGGGCGCTCTTACGGGCAGCTTTGGTGGCCAGCTGCTTCCTGGGGGCCTTGCCTCCGGTGGACTTACGAGCTGTCTGCTTTGTACGAGCCATTCTTTCCTCTTGTGTTGTTACTAGCGAGAATGCCTCTAACACGGGGAGCGGCGAGTTTTATCCAGGCGAGCCTGCACTTGATTGGTGCGTTTTGGAAATTCCCGCGCAAAAGTTATTTGTCCATTGGATGACGTGATTTTGAATTGAACCAATCAGGACCGGCAAACTACACTAAACTCAGTTGAATTGCGGGGTAAATGCATTTGGCGAATATGTGAACACTGCTGGGGAAATGCTGCGGAAATCGGACTAAAGACAAGAAGAACATTCTCAAGAACAAATATATGTAATGGTACATTGCACATGACTGAACATTTCTGATCTAGCATATCGATGCAAATCACAATATCACGTCGACACAAACGCAAAAAAAAAAATCGGTGCTAATAGCGTAACGTTATGCTTTACCTCTTTGTTTACAATCGATGAGGATTTTTCAGTCAGGTTCAGTGATAAAGTAACCAAACCACTTTACCCAGTATTTTTTTTAAATAATACTCACAAACATTATTTCATATTTGCAGGATTTGTAGGATGTTAATTTTGAGCAAGTTGTGGAAAATAAAGACATTCTGAATTTTTATTAATAAAAATTTAGATTTGTGAAGTGAGTGGCACTTTGACGATAGTCAAAACAAGTAATGGTCATTGGGCATTTGCTATTCAATTGCTATTGGGCAGGCATAACAAACATATCTACCCGCATTCCTCTATAAGATCTCATGTTCAGTAGTGATCAAAAGTTCCTTACGTTCTTTATTAAACGACAATGGAGGAATGAAGCTCTTTAAAGTTAATGTGGTGGCTCTGAAAAGAGCCGTTTGTGTAGACAAAGTCGATTTACTTCTTCTTGGGCGTCACCTTCTTGGTTACTTTCGGTTTGGGAGCCTTTTTGGCTTTGGGCGCCTTCTTGGTGGCGGGGGCCTTTTTGGCGGCGGACGCCTTTTTAACGGCAGGTTTCTTGGCGGCGGATTTCTTTGTCGCGGGAGACTTCTTACTCACCGCTGCCTTCGTAGCGCTCTTCGCAGATTTCTTCACTTTGTTGGGTGTTGAAGTTTTGACGGGTTTCTTGGCAGCGGGGTTTTTCTTCGAGGTGATCTTCTTGGCGGCGGTGGGCTTGCTGGCTTTAGCGATCGTTTTGGTTTTGCCTTCGGTTGTCTTGTTCATCTTGAAGGACCCGGAAGCGCCAGTGCCCTTGGTTTGAACTAAGACCCCCTTTGCCACCAGTGCCTTGATGACGGTCCTTAGGCGAGCCCGGTTCTTTTCCACGTCGTAACCTTTGCCGGCGAGATTCTTCTTGACAGCAGCCAGGGAGACACCGTTACGCTCCTTGGACGCGGCCACAGCTTCGATGATGAGCTCGCTGGCGCTGGGTCCAGGCGGTTTGGGCTTGGATGTAGCCTTCTTCTTGGCGGCGGTTTTGGCCGGGGCGGCCGGAGCCGGCGCTGGAGCGACTTCAGCCATTTTAGTTGTGTGTTTGTCAAAAACTATGCGGCGATGCTGCGTGAAGAGGTAGTACTTAAAAGTGACATGAGAACCGTGGAGAGGCAACCATGAGAACCGTGGAGACTCAATCAAACAACCATCTGCTCTACTGCGATCCCTTGTGTTTTCTTTTTCACTTTAAACGGTGTCAAATCACCCCGGAAACGATTTTAAACACAAAAAAATGGTTCGAGGTGATAAAGAACAAGTTTGGCTCTAGATTGAAGTCTTTCGCCGCTTGATGATTCGCTCCAGTTTTTTATTAGGGCGCCCAAAAGGTACCCTTACATTGGCATGGGCGACAATTCCGGCTGACTTTCCTCACTTCTTAAACGTCTAAAAGATTCAAAATCGCTCTCAGTGCAGTAACAAATGATTTACAGATGACAAAACATGTTTGTGCAGGTATTGAAAACATAAATCGATATATGTTGATGATCGTTTTGGAGTGGGACAACGGTTTTGTGACGGCAGTAAACACACTGAAGTTTTTCATGTACTAATGCAAGTGCTTCAATATTTTGCGTGGACAAAAAATGTAAGATTTCTCAATCCCCATTATGAATAAAAAATCCTTTTCACTCACAATAAGACGCAAACAAAAAAATAAACATAAACATAAGATGCAGGCTAATCACAGCCACATGTTTTGTAATGGAAAATGTCATTTTTGTCATGTTATATATGCAAATAGATGGTGCATGGAAGATAAAAAAAAAAATCCAAGCTGCCTGGATAGAGCAACATCATGTCTTTCCCACATACTTAAAATGGCTGCACATATCAGAGCTGCACACAGCTCTCAATTGAATCAGCTGAAATAACCTGATAACATGATCCTCTCGGATGTAGTCAATTCCTGCGTGCGATGGATGTCGGTTCAGTAACGTTTGCTTCTTTCATTGAAAATAATGCCTTGACAGCTTTGGCTCACACAAGCTGCTGTTGGCTGCAAAAGGCACTGGCTAGCTCGTACTGTTACGGTAATTACAAGTAATTACGCTTATGAAAAGTTACATTTGTAGGACACGCCTTTACTTTTGGCCCTCATTGGGGGGGGGGGGGGGGGGTAATGCTGTACAGTAAATGACAACTTCTGCACATTTTGCAGCTCATTTCCATTAATGACCAATAATTGTTAAAGTAAAAACAGCAGTCACGAACAGTTGCATCACCACAAAATAGTAAATAAAAATACGCGCCGAGAATTCAGTCATCAAGTCATAGAGTTTATTCATTCAAATAATTGGTTAAAACAGTTGATTTTGTATTTTATAAATGCATCGTAAGCTACCAGTACAAGAACCATATGACGTCACAGTACGACTGGCAACGCATATCGGAGAAGAACAAGTAGAATATACGCTTCAGAGGAAGTGGGTGGTTCTTAAAAGAACCGTTGGCTTGGGAATCGGATGGAGCTGTTCACTTTGAGCTGGTGTACTTGGTGACGGCTTTAGTTCCCTCCGACACGGCGTGCTTGGCCAGCTCACCCGGCAGCAGGAGACGGACGGCGGTCTGTATCTCCCTGGAGGTGATGGTGGAGCGTTTGTTGTAGTGAGCCAAACGTGAAGCTTCGGACGCGATCCGCTCGAAGATGTCGTTTACGAACGAGTTCATGATGCTCATGGCCTTGGAGGAAATACCGGTGTCGGGGTGAACCTGTTTCAGAACTTTGTATACGTAGATTGCATAACTCTCCTTCCTCCCCCTCTTTCTTCTCTTGTTGCCTTTACCAGCTGATTTGGTAACGGCTTTCTTGGAGCCTTTCTTCGGCGCTGCCTTTGCGAGTTCAGGCATGTTGACAGGAAATGGTGTATTGGCACGAATCGCACAAATGGTTTTATATCCGGTCTATGCAAATAAAACTGCGTCAACGCCACTTTTTCATTGGCTAGCTGTACCAGCGCAACTTTTTGATTGGCTGATAAGTGCTTTGCATGCGTGAGCAGATTTCTGGCTAGTGGCAAAGTCTACTTTATGGAAATATCACTGCGCCAGCGCCACACTCTGATTGGCTTACACAAGAAGCGTGACCTTTTTTGACCTTTTTTTTTTTTTTTTTTTTACTGTGCATGACTTGCAAATATCGCCGCACATACGCCATTTTTTCTTCAGGCTCTTCAAGACACGAGTTATGTATTTTGACGTCAACACCGTCTTGTGACTTTGCTACAAAACAAATCATAGGCGACCTTTCACAATGAAGAATATGATGTGTAAAATATATAGTGACTATATTAACGTAATTCGATACTTACATTGTGCATTATGGATTGTTTACGTTGTTTTGTTGTGAAGTCCCTTGTGTCATAAACTGGAGTAACATTACTGCCATCCTCTGGAGGCTTTGTTTACTTACAGGTTCACTAAATAGTACACAGTATTATTTACTGTTCTCAATTCTATTCTTTTAAAATAAAAATACTTCACATTAATAAACATGTTTTCCACAAATGTTCCTAATAATTGTTAAAAACACGAAGAAAATGGGTTTGATTTGTCCGACGAGTTCTATGAACTCAATCGTTATCAATTTTGAACTATCCTCGACGGTGAAATAGGTTTTGTGATATAATGCCCTTAAAGTTTTTGTTCCCTCTAAAAAAAAATTAAAGGGCAGTTTTTATGATCGTTTATCAAACTTCAAATAAATTTATGGCGTTTGGGAAAGGGTAAAAAAAAACGAGTTAACAAAACTACTAATAGCTATTGTTACATAATAAATCTTTTTATGCTAAGGTTTGATATTGATTGTACTTCTCGTTCTCAAAAAAGTAAACGCTCTGTGTTTATTTTGAAATGCGACTCGGAAGTGTCTGTTGTTACTCT
The DNA here is from genome assembly GCF_059441005.1 of Hippichthys cyanospilos. NCBI lineage: Eukaryota > Metazoa > Chordata > Actinopteri > Syngnathiformes > Syngnathidae > Hippichthys > Hippichthys cyanospilos. The sequence continues at coordinate 18,008,435 of NC_142383.1, read as the reverse complement.
TCTCGTGGGGTGAACGACTACGTTTGGGTTTGATTCCTTGTCATCACAGCGACTTTCTTGCTGTAACTTTATTCATTTAAATTGTCGTGTTCACTTTCAAACAACTCAATTTACGAAATTGTCACACTTTGGCCGAGGTGTTTATTATATTTACTTTACTGCTGAAGTTTCTGCAGTAAGGACTAGCGCCTTTTGCCACATCAAATATGGTAGATATGATGACGTCAGAAGCAACTGTCCATCCTGCTCGAGGCGTCGTTTATGTATTTTGGTCGATTTGCCCCTCAACTTTACACCAACAATAATTTTAGATGAAAACTGAAATAAACGTCGTGTCTATTTCTCTAAAATGGCATTGATTTAAAGGTATGAGGTTTTCTCCACGTCATTTCCCTTCGTGTCAATATGCCGTCGTTTACGGGCAAGTGACGTATTTCCCATGCGTCATCACTTCCGGATTACACCATCGGCTACTCGCCGTAGTTAAGCTAGCAAGCCGTGGAAGGGCTAGATCACAATCATGGAGCAAGTTTCCTGACCACCGGATAAGGTTTTCGAAAGTACGTAGGTTTTAATACCATTTCCCTATCGTTTTGACCAAATAAATCATTTCTCGGCCTTTTTGTCGCTAATAACGTGGGCGTGGCGGTGGCTAATGCTAACGTCAGCGCGCTAGCGTGAACATTGTCACACGTTATTTATGTCGACGCGACAAATGTCTCCCAATTGATGATTTTTTTTTCAAGTTTTTGTCTCGCCATATATAGTAAAATGATCTACTAACTCTCCGTAGAATGTTAACTCGCTATCTATTACCGAAATCTGACCACGATGGTAGCTAGCTCCACTTTTCCTCCAACCCTTCAATGCTATTTGTATATTACGTATAAAAGTGTTCACTGGTTATAAAACAAAATATTCGTGTTCTTATAACACCCTTTGTGTTGTTTTTTGTCCATTTTTGAGCTTTACTTTAAAGGCATTTCACATTTAAGGAACAGCTTTAAAAGAAGACACTAGGGAGCTGAAATTTAACCTAGATTGTCACAACATGGACACACATCACACTATCACACTACCAGAAGTGTGACACCCCTTGGCTAAATTACTGTAAGAATGATGTAAATGATAATGACCCCAAAATGATGAAAGTGGCAACCGAGCACTACTATTGTCCAAGTTGAACTCCTCAACTGGCTTCAACATAGTTCTTTGCCACCTGTCTGGCAGAAGATAATAGCAGTTGTGGTGTTTTTCACTGGAGGTTCCAGTAAACACGAATATCGGGATTTCATTTTTGGTCTTGCGTTGGCAGGGGAGCATGTTGGCGCGGCTGTTCCGCCTCCACGGCCTGCTGGTGGCCGCCCACCCGTGGGAGGTGATCATCGGCACCCTGGCGCTCAGCGTCTGCCTCATGTCCATGAACGGCCTGGCCGCCGGCGGCCACATGTGCAGCTGGGACGACTGTCCCAAAGCCGAGCGCCAGGTGGGTCTTTTAACCGCTCGCTCGTCTCGTCTTTTTTTTTTTTTTTTTTTTTTTTTAATTATGATTATTTGTAGCCGAGCCACAGCAGCGACGCCGTGGTCCTGACCGTGACCCGTTGCGTGGCCATCGTTTACATCTACTTCCAGTTTAAGAACCTGAGGCAGTTGGGCTCCAAGTACATCCTGGGTCGGTATTGCGGGTTCTTTTCACTTCCATGTGCTGCCGTGAAAGCTGTTTTTAAAAAATATATGTATTTGTTTTTGTCTCCCGCAGGCATTGCCGGTTTATTCACATTGTTCTCCAGTTTCGTCTTCAGCTCGGTCGTCATCCACTTTTTTGGCAGAGAGCTGACAGGCCTCAAGTAAGTTGGGCGCTTCGCTTATTGTCGACTTTGAGTCTTGATTTAAAAAAACGAAAAATAGCGCGTGATTTTTTTTAATTGCTGTCTGAAGTATCCTAAGTAATCGTTTACTTTAAGTAATCAACTTCTTTGGGTACAAGGAATTTGCTTTAGTATTTGAGTGTCTCGATTATTTAAGTATTCTCACAATCTAAATGAACACAATATGCATTTTTACTAACTGAACCTTAACTCATTCAATTTCAATGTTCAATATTTTTACTTCTTAATTTACTTCAAGTCTGCACACCCTTGTTCATTTTTTTTCTACGTCCTCCTGTGAGCCAGCCCAGTAGTTTGCGTCCACTGTAGTGGACGTTTGTTTTCGGTGATGATCTTCTGAGCTACGCTTCTAAGCTGCCTTGTGCTCGGTAGAGGACAAAAATGGACACGGCGGTGGACAAAAACGAATAGGCTGGTCTAAGGAGGATGTCAAAAGAAAAAAAAGTGAATCCAACATTTCACTCGAGATGGTCCGGTTTGCATAAGTGTACACACCCTGTCTTTTCTGGAGAATGGCTTCCAAACTAAGTACGCGGTCTTTCTTCAGCGAAGCGCTCCCGTTCTTCCTCCTCCTCATCGACCTGTCCAAAGCCTGCACGCTGGCCAAGTTTGCCCTCAGCTCCAACTCTCAGGTGAGCGCGCCCGCTAGGCGGCGCCCTATCGCAGCGGGACGCCTCAACGGCGCGCGTGCGTGCGTGCGTGCGTGCTTAGGAGGAGGTGAGGGAGAACATCTCCCAGGGCATGGCCATCTTGGGTCCCACCTTCACGCTGGACGCCCTGGTGGAGTGCCTGGTCATCGGGATCGGCACCATGTCAGGTAGGGAGGACGACGAGGGCGGCGACGATGAAGATGACCGAGACCGCGGCGCGTTCTCCAGGCGTGCCGCAGCTGGAGATCATGTGCTGTTTCGGCTGCGTGTCGGTGCTGGCCAACTACTTCGTCTTCATGACTTTCTTCCCCGCTTGCGTCTCGCTGGTTCTTGAGGTGAGAAATTCAACCCATGACGCGTCCGTCTCATTCGAACGGCCAATTTTAACAGGACTCGTAAAATCCGATGCCGCGTCATTCCTTTAGCTTCGCCTTTATTTTATTTTTTTCTGGTCTTGTAAAATGCAGATCATGGATTTCGGACTATGAGCCGCTACTTTTTTCCTCACGCTTGTTGTCCAGTGCCGTTTCAAATTGAAAAATTTAAAATTTCACATCAAGATTGAATTTTTGGGTGATGTCACCCAGCTCTTGAAATAATCTGAAAAATGTGTATATGTGTCAAACACTAAAATTCCATTTGTGTTAGCAGATGTTGCTAATCCCGCCCTATTGGGAGCTGCACACACCTCTCACCTCACTGCGCAGTCTCAATGGCGAACAAGGCAAACAAGTTCCCACCAAACTAAATTGGTCCAATCGGAATCGGCTCAACATTTTTTTATTACATCCAATAACTTGATACGCTAGAAAAAAAAATGGCCGCAATTGTGGAACGGACACGGCAATTATAGTTTTAAACGCATGTAGCTCAGCGGAAAATGTCACATTTTGTCGGTTTTCTGGCACGTAACGGTTTTGTTTGTCGCAGTTGTCGATGGAAAGCCGCGAGGGCCGGCCCATTTGGCAGCTGAGCCATTTTGCCCACGTGCTGGCCGAGGAGGAGCACAACAAGCCCAATCCCGTCACGCAGAGGGTCAAGCTCATCATGGTCAGTTGGCCCCGCCCACCCGCACGGCTTTGTTTGTTTTTGTTTTTTTCTACTTCCGGAGCGTAACGAAGGACGCGTGTGCTCAAAGTCGCTGGGACTGGCTCTCGTCCACGCTCACGCGCGATTGGCCGCCGAGCAACCCGGCCACAACCGCACGGAGGCGGGGGCGGCGCACAAGAGGCTGGAGCGCGCCGCCTCCATGCGCCCGCTGCAGCTCAACGGGTAAGGGAAAAAAAAATGGTCGCCTCAACAGGGTTAGCATCAAAAATGGCAAAACGTAGCTGAAATTGATTTGATTTGAGATGATTCCTTATCAAAACTTGTTTCCTCTCATAATATAATATAATAGTGACTACAAAATTTGTCTTTTTTTTTTCCCTTGACTCAGTTTGGCTTTTTTTTTTTTTTCCAATTTATTTTCCTCCTGAAACCCCACAAAAAATCGTTTTGTGCAAAAGAATTTTTGGGGAAAAAGATTTATTTTTTTAATATAATACAGCTTTTTTAGCTTGTTTTTTTATCTGATACAGTATTTCTTTGAATTTTTTGGGGGGGGAGGACAATGACGGTTGAGGGAAAAAACTACAATTCTTAAAAAATATATTAAAAATATTTGTAGAAAAATGAAGGGAACCAAAACTACAATTCTTAAAAAATATATTAAAAATATTTGTAGAAAAATGAAGGGAACCAAATCTATTTGCTGAAACCACAATTGAATAATAGAGAAATATTGCTAGGGCGCCATCTTGTGGCGACCTGTTGAACTGAGAAGCCATATCCAATCCAAAATTGCTCCCCCCCCCCCCCCCCCCCCCCAGGGTGGACCTGGAGCAGGTGATCACGCTAGGCCTGGCCCTGCTGCTAGCCGTCAAGTACGTCCTCTTCGAGCAGGGCGACACCGAGTCGTCGCTGGCCATCAAGGGTCCCTCGGGCGGCCCCGCCCCCGCCCGACGCCTTCCGCCGGCCGACGGCTGCTGCAGGACGGACGCCCCCGCGCCATCCGAGCCCGGACCCCCGCGCGGGGAGGAAGGTAATTCTCCTCCCTCCTGGTGGCGAATGATTTTTTTTCAAGTGAGGCTCCGCCCCTCGTTCATTCTTTGGCCTCGAGATGCCAAAAATGCAAAAAAAATTTTGCTTAAAAAAAGTCCTCAACCTGGCAAACGCCGATCCGATACCAAATGTCGATACCTCTTGTACTTGTCAAAAATCGTATTCATTTTTTAAACGTAATATTTAAGGGCATCCCCAAAACATTCCCAAATGTCCTTTTCGCCGGGGCGTATCCGCAGCGGACGGCGGCCCGCCCCCGGCCGAAACTTGCCCGCGCAGCGCGGAGGAATGTCTGTCGGTCCTCGCCGATCCGCAGGTGAGCCCCGCCCCCCTCGGCCTTTTGCGTCCTCGAACGGCGGTCCGAGCCGGCGCCGCCGATCTCTCCTCAGCGCGGACCCCGTTGCCTCAGCGACGGCGAGGTGAGCGAGCTGGTGGCGAGCCGTCGCATCCCCGCCTACAAGCTGGAGCGCGTGCTGGACGACCCCGAGAGGGGCGTGGCCGTCCGGCGGGACGTCTTGTCCTCCGAGCTGCCCTTTCCCGCCGCCCTGTCCTCGCTTCCTTACAAGAACTACGACTACGCCAAAGTGAGCCGGACGCCGTCCTTTTAGATACTTTTACATATATATATTTATATGTGTATATGTATATGTGTGTATATAAATGTATATGTGTGTGTATATGTATGTATATGTGTGTATATATATGTAAATGTGTGTGTATATATGCGTAAATATGTGTTTGTGTGTGTGTGTGTATATATATATATATATATATATATATATATGTATATGTGTGTGTGTGTGTGTGTGTGTGTGTGTGTGTGTGTGTGTGTGTGTGTGTGAAGTCGTGATATATAAAAAATCTAAAATAACGTCTAAAAAATGAATTTGTGACGGTCCAGGTGATTGGCACGTGCTGCGAGAACGTCATCGGGTACATGCCGGTGCCGGTGGGCGTGGCCGGACCGCTGCCCCTGGACGGCAAGCGCTTTTACGTTCCCATGGCGACCACCGAGGGATGCCTGGTGGCCAGCACCAACCGGGGGTGCCGGGCGCTTGCCGTAAGTCCAAAAAATGCCCGGGGACGAAGTTGTTTCCAACAAAATAAGGAAGAGTTTTGTTCTTTTATCCCTTTTTTTTTAACACTCGTACTATGGTCTTTTATTTGTGAAGCTTTTCTGTGTGGGAGAAAAAAAATCCCATTATACAAGTCGATTTTTTTTTTTTCGAGTGGGATTTGAATCCATTTTTGTTTTGTCTTTTCAGCTGAGCGGGGGCTGCCACAGCAGGGTCCTGGCGGACAGCATGACCCGGGGCCCGGTGGTGCGCCTCCCGTCGGCCTGCCGCGCCGCCGAGGTCAAAGCCTGGCTGGAGAGCGCCGAGGGCCTGGCCGCCGTCAAAGACGCCTTCGACCGGACCAGCAGGTGCGCCGGGCCGGCGCCGCCCGGCTCCTTCATTCTCGTTTTTTATTCCTTTCTTTTTTTCCCAGGTTCGCCCGGCTGGAGAAAATGCACGTGGGCCTGGCGGGCAGGAACCTCTACATCCGCTTTGAGGCGCGTACGGGAGACGCCATGGGCATGAACATGCTCTCTAAGGTACCTCGATGGGCATCGCTCGTTCGGCGCCGGGGACGGAATTGTACGTCTTCGCCGAGTATTGCTTCAAGGTCACTGCCAATTACGGAAATTGTAGTCAAAAAAAGTTTGGACGCCCCCGATTAATTGCGGACATTGCCGGAAATTGTATTTGAAAAAAGTTTGGACGCCCCCGAATTAACCCATTCACTGCCAACTGCGGAAATTGCTGGAATTTGTAGTCGAGAAAAGTTTGAACGCCCCCGATTTAACCCATTCACTGCCAATTGACGGAAATTGTAGTCGAAAAAAGTTTGGACGCCCCCGAATGAACCCATTCACTGCCAATTACGGAAATTGCTGGAAATTGTAGTTGAAAAAAGTTTGGACACCCCTGATTTAACCCATTCACTGCCAATTGCAGAAATTGCCGGAAATTGTATTTGAAAAAAAGTTTGGACGCCCCTGAATTAACCCATTCACTGCCAATTGCGGAAATTGCTGGAAATTGTAGTTGAAAAAAGTTTGAACACCCCCGATTTAACCCATTCACTGCCAATTGACGGAAATTGTAGTCGAAAAAAGTTTGGACGCCCCCGATTTAACCCATTCACTGCCAATTGACGGAAATTGTAGTCGAAAAAAGTTTGGACGCCCCCGAATTAACCCATTCACTGCCAATTACGGAAGTTGCCGGAAATTGTAGTCGAAAAATATTTGGACGCCCCCGATTTAACCCATTCACTGCCAATTCCCGGAAATGTTTTTTAATTTTAATTTTTTTATGGCCCTAATTCGTGTTACGATACCAATATCAACATGGAACTCGAACGCAGCATCTCGCGTCTCGGCGTGACTTTTTTACTTCATCCGGAGCCAAGATATCCTATTGGCCCGCCGCCAAACCAATGGCGGGTCAGCTTTTTCATGCCGGTCAAAAAGAAAGCCCCCAACGCGTTGACTGCCAATGACGGAAATTGAAACCCGAGACGGTTTCTACTGCGCTGGAGGAAAAGGAGTGGAAAGTTTGTTTTTTCAAGCGCGATGACGTTTGCGGGCGCGCGTGGGCAGGGCTGCGAGGAGGCTCTGCTGCGACTGCGGCGGCAGCACGGCGACGTGGAGGTCCTCTCGGTCAGCGGCAACTTTTGCACCGACAAGAAGTCGGCCGCCATCAACTGGGTCCTGGGACGCGGGAAGTGCGTCGTGTGCGAGGCCACCGTCCCCGCCGGGGTGGTCCGGGAGGTAATGGCGCTCGTGGCAAAACGCCTCCTGCCCCAGGGTCTGACCGGGCGCCTTTGGCGGCAGGTGTTGAAGAGCAGCACGGCGGCGCTGGTGGAGCTGAACATCAACAAGAACCTGGTGGGCTCGGCCATGGCGGGCAGCGTGGGCGGCTTCAACGCGCACGCCGCCAACATCGTGGCGGCCATCTTCATCGCCTGCGGCCAGGTGCCCCCCCCCCCCCCCCCGATTGGCCGGAGGCCCCCGTCCCCGGCGGCCGCCTTAACCCAAACGCCCGCCCGCCCGCAGGACCCGGCGCAGACGGTGAGCAGCGCCAACTGCATCACGCAGATGGAGGGCGCCGGCCCGGACGGCCTGGACCTCTACGTCAGCTGCACCATGCCCTCCATCGAGCTGGGCACCGTCGGCGGGGGGACCAACCTGCCGCCGCAGCGGGCCTGTCTCCAGGTGGGCGGGCGACGATGGCGGCGGGCGAGGGAGCGAGGGAGGGGCTTGAGAGTTCCCTTTGCGTCCGCGCGCAGATGCTGGGCGTGCAAGGCACGCGGGCGGACGAGCCGGGAGAGAACGCCCGGCAGCTGGCCCGCGTGGTCTGCGCCGGCGTCCTGGCGGGCGAGCTCTCGCTCATGGCGGCCCTGGAGGCGGGCCACCTCGTCCGCAGTCACATGACGCACAACAGGTCGCCGCTCGTCACTTATACCTAGTCTTTTTTTTTTTTTTTTTTTTTTTTAATAAATGCCCTCACCGATTTTCAGGTCCAAATCGGACTTGGCCTCCATGTCATCACCCCCCGGGGACGCATTGTGACACTCGTCGCCACGGCAACGGCGCCCTTTCTTGAGAAGCCTCTTTCAAGATGGATGCACAAGCCATAAGAACACTCGAAATTTGGGACAAGAAGAAAAAAACTGTGAATTGTGTTTTGTGTGCCATAGAATATTCAATTATAAAGATTAATGATCTCCTTTGCTGACAAGTTTTTTTTGCTTGCTTCATTTTTTTTTCCCCTTTTTCCGATATAAATGTTTTGGCTTTTTTTTTTTTTAGGTTAAAAAAGGAGATATAAGTATTTAAGTTTTAATTGTGTGTGGGGGGAGTGTCAAGACAAGAATGTGGAGGTCGTTTACAATTTACGTGAAATTGGAAACGAGTCCAGCGTTATGTGTGATAAGCACAAGTCCAATGACGTCATTAAAGCAAGCTTGACTTCGTAATGTCTTTTTTTATTATTATTAAATATCCTGTGGATGTCTCATCCTAATGCCAACATGTTTCTCGGATTTTGGCTGCGTAATTGCGTTGAAAGCTGCATTGCCGTCCATGTCCACTAGATGTCGCTGTTTTTCCACACATTGCTTATATTTGAAGCTATGAAGAGGTCACGTAGCAACATTTTTTTTTTTTACTATGCATGGTCAGCTTTGTAGAAAAAAAAGCCTTACTAAACATGGTCGATTTTTGACAAAAACAAAGCCTTACTATGCATGGTCGGTTTTTTTTTTTCTCCAAGAAACAAGCCTTACTATACAAGGCCATTTTTTGACGAGAAAAAGAAAAAAAGCCTTATTATACATGGTCGTTTTTTGACAAAAAAAAAAAGTCCTACTATACATGGTGGTTTTTTGACGAAAAAAAGCCTTACTATACATGGTCGTTTTTTGAGGAAAAAAAAAGCCTTACTATATACGGTCGTTTTTTTGACGAGAAAAACAAGCCTTACGACACATGGTCGTTTTATGTGAAAAAAAAAGCCTTACTATACATGGTCGTTTTTTGACGGGAAAAAAAGCCTGACTAAACATGGTCGATTTTTGACGAAAAAAAAGCCTTACTATGCATGGTCGGTTTTTTTTTTTTCCACCCAAGAAACAAGCCTTACCATACAAGGTCATTTTTTGACGAAAAAAAAAGCCTTACCATACATGGTCGTTTTTTTTTCCTCCCAAGAAACAAGCCTTACCATACAAGGTCATTTTTTGACGAAAAAAAAGCCTTACTATACATGGTCGTTTTTTGATGAAAAAAAAAAAAGTCCTACTATACATAGTGTTTTTTTTTGACGGAAAAAAAGCCTTACTATACATGGTCGTTTTTTTGAGGAAAAAACAAAAGCCTTACTATATACGGTCGTTTTTTTTTTTTTTGACAAAAACAAAAAAGCCTTACTATACATGATCATCTTACTATACAGGGTCGTTTTTTGCAAAATAAATCCTTACATGGTTGTTTTTTGCCGAAGAAAATGCCACATGGTTATTTTTTGCCCCCCCCCAAAAAAGGCTTACTATACATAGTCAATTTTGCGGGAAAAAAAAGTCTTACTAAGTCGTTTTTTGAGAAAAAATAAACCTTACTAAATAAACCCCGACTATACAAGGTCGTTTTTAGTGAAAATAAAAACCTCACTCTACATGGTCGTTTCATTGCGGAAAAAAAGCCTTACCGTGCCCGGCGCCAACCTCTGGTGGCCTCCATCTTTCTCGTCATGCGATAAACGCCGGCGCCTGATGCGCCCGCCTGCCTGATCCGCGATACGCTCAATGCCGCGAACGGTGTCGCGCGCTTCGGCGCCGGCGATAAACCTACGGTGATGTCACCTTTCCTGATAGCATGCAGAGTGCCGAACATATAAATGGCACCGAATACAAGATGAGCCTATGAGAAGTCTTGTTTACTCAAAGTATGTGACATGCTAGCATTAAGCTAGCAGATTTTAGTTTGGCATAATGACATGATCGGGTTGAATATTTTGGTGTTTAAATACACAAAGTTATTATTAGCCTGTTTCACGGTAGCATAAAACTAGTGGAGTTTAATTTGGCGAAATTTCATGGTTTGGTTGAATATTTTGGTGTTTAAGTACGCAATGTTTCCGTCAGATTGTCCTACAGTGTTTTGTTATCGAAGTTTAATTTGAAGAATTTGCATAGTTTGGTTGAACATTTTGGTGTTTAAGAACACTTTTTTTTTTTAGCCCATCTATAGTGTTCACATAATGTTAGCATTAAGCTAGCGGGATTATTTGGCAAAACGGTTGAACATTTTGGTGATTAAGTAAACAATAGTTTCGTTAGCCCATATGTGGTGTTTTACATAATGGGTTAACATTAAGCTAGCAGAGTTTAGTTTGGTATAATGGCAGGGTTAGTTTCAACATTTTACATACAGTATTACGTTAGCATTAAGCTATTGAAGGTTGGATTAGCATAACATTTTTGCGTTTAGGTACACATGGTGTGTGTCGGCCCGTCTATCGTTTTTCACTTGTAGCACCGAGCTAGCAGTTTGGTTGAACATAAGAAAACAATGTTTCCGTTAAATTGTTCTACATAATAATGTTAGCGTCAAACTAGCGGGGATTAGTACGGCATAACGGCAGGGTTAGTTTGAACATTTCGCTCTTTAAATGAAGTGTTTCCGTTAGCACAACGTTTTACATACAGTATTACGTTAGCATTAAGCTAACGGAGAGTGGATAAGCGTAATATTTTTGTGTTTGGGTACACAATCTATCGTTTTTCACTTCTCGCATCAAGCTAGCAGTTTGGCAGAACAGAAAAAAATGTTTCCATTAACCCGCCTAAAGTATAAAGTATTATTATGTTAGCATTAAGCTAAGGTTTTTTTTTTTTTTTTTTAAATAAAAAACAATGACGCGTGTTTGAGCGTGCCTAATGGCGCGTCCCGGCTAATCCAAGGTGTTGCTTTGCGCGTGCGTGCGTTTTGTACGTGCACAAGCACGAAAGCGTTAATGAATGACGTGTCGTTCATGGGCTAATAGGATTACCCTCCGTTGCTCCCTTCCTCCCCAGGCGGTAAACAGAGTTGCGGGGAGGGAAAACACGTACGCGTGTGTGCGCGTGTGCGTTGGGGGGAGGAAAAGGAGGGAAGTCGCAGTGATTTATAACATCGAGTCTTGCTAGCGCCTTCTCTCGCGTAGCAGGGCCGCAAACACATCCATTACAAAGGTACTGATGTTAATGGCCATTGTGTGTGTGTGTGTGTGTGTGTGCACCAGAGTGAGCACACACCTTTTGTGTGCGAGTGTGCACCGCCGTGATAATCACACACTGCTGGCTGAATGGGAGGTGAAGGTTACTCAGGGTCTTTCCCATAGAGGTGTGCAAAAGTGTGTGTGTGCGCGTGTGTGTGTGTTGGACTCGAGAGAGTAAGGCGAGGCTCCAAAGGCCCCCGCCTCATTTATCAGTCGTTAATGTTTGTTTACACTGCTCGGGCACTCGTGAGGCAATCGGTAGCGCTAGCGTGCTACAATCCGGTCGTCAAGTTGACTTTTGCAGGGAAATGTTTGAAATTGCCTTCAGTTGTCTGTTTTTTTTCTGAAGGGCTGCATAAAAGAGTTGATATGCCAAAAAAGATAAAATAAAAAATCAAAAAGAACAGATCAAGTTGAGCTTTTAGGGATAGCAAGTTGGATTTTTTTCTTGCTAAAAGCGACCATGTTTAATAAGTCTTTTTTTTTTCACAAAAAATACTTTTTTTTTTTTATATCTTCGCAAAAACAACCATTTAAGGTGTTTTTTAATTTGTTTTTATTATTATTCAAGCAAGAAGTGTGTTAATTTTTTTTCACCAAAACCGTGTTTTTATTTTGGCATAAAAAAATGTATTTTTTTTCCTCCCAAAAAGCGAACATGTTGTGCGTCTTTTTCACAAAAAAATGATCATCTATATATAGAAAGGTGCTTTTTTTCTCACAAAAAAACCTACCACGTATAGTAAGTTTTTTAGCAAAAAAAAAAGAAAAACGCGATGTATAGTAAGGCTTTTTTTCTTTTTTTAGCAAAAAACAAGCATGTGTACTAAGCCGTTTTTTTCTTGTGTAGTGTTTTTTTTTCCCAAGACGTCGAATAATAAAGCTTTTTTTTCAAGCAAAAAACAACCATTTTTTTCCTAAAAAAAAAAAAAAGAATCCAAACATGGATGGCTAGGCATCATTTTTCGCATAAAAATAAACAAATAATATCAAATGTTGTGGCAGGCTCCTTATTTCTTGTGACAGTCTGGGACGGAATGGCAGTGATCCAATTCTTTTTTTTTGGGGTTGGGGGGGCTCAAGAAGGGGATGCTGAAGATGACTTGGGCCTTCCGTGTGTGTGTGTGTGTGAGAGTGTGTGCGCAAATCAGGCTGTCTCCTCTCACATTAGCCTTTACATTAAAGGCAGTCAGGTGGAAAATGAGTGCGGACCTGAGCCACCCACCTGACCCATGGGGGAGGGAGGGAGGGGGGCCATTGACTTTTTTTTTTTTTTTTTTGCATTCCCATCCCGGCAGATGAAAAATCTTGAAGACGTCTCGCCAGGCGGACGCTCACCTTTGGAATGAAATGGGATATTCATAATTCAAATCCTATTAGTCCGAATATTTCCGCCTGAGGCTCAAGGCTTGATTGCTTTGGGTCCACTTCTTTTGGGTCTCGGTCTTAGTGGAGCTACTCTACTATGTCCCGGTGTCCTCACTAGGGGACACGACAGTGGACACAAAAGAACTGGTTACGTTTCCAGACGATATGAATTATTTTGCATTATCGTGTGTGTGTGTGTATATATATATATATATTTCAAAAACCAAACAAAAAATCCTTTGTCAGCGCAGCGAAGACTCGTCACGGTTCCATTTTGTCCTCGACGGCGGCGGGCGTAAAAATATTCCGTAAAACTGTTTCAAGTTGTAAGAGACAGTTTTTATTACCGGCGCTATTTACACGGAAATAATCCAAGCCTTCCGACATGCACACGCGCATCCGCTTCCGCCCATCCGGCAAAAACATCCCGGTCCAGCGGCACAGAAAAAGACACCGGCCTTTCTTTCCGGGTGGGGCGCGCCACTAGGTGGCGACGGAGGCCCGGCCGGGAGGAGGACCAAGAGGGGGTACGGAGGGCAGGGGGGCCCGCCACAGATGTTGCGCGGCCCCTCTTTTGTGGGCTCCCTTTAAGAGGCAGGAGACCTCAGCTGTTGAAGGAGATTGGCTATTATGGCTCGGGCGCGCTTTGGAAAATCATTTCCATTAAAAGGCGCCCGGCCAAAAAGGCGGGCCCACAAAAGGAAGGTCGGCCGCGGGCGCGCAACAATCGCCGCCGCCGCCCGCCTGTGGGAAGAGAAAGCGGAGGCGCCCTTGTTTTAACATATGATCGGCGCGTCGCGCAAAAGGGGACCGGCGAGGAAGGGGGAGGCGCCGCGCGGAAGGGGGAGGCGCCGCGCCGCGCGGCCGCGTCCTTTTCATTCAAATTAGCCGGAGACGCTTTGCTTGTTTGTTGTTTTCCATCTCGGCGCCCGTTTGCCAATATTTGCCTAGTTCGATTTTTACGCTGGGTTAAATGACCCGCGCAAGCTCCGCCGAAATTGTGCGTAGCCCGTCGACACTTTTGAAAAAGCCGTTATGTCACCATGAAGGAATCAGTTGTTTCATTTTCCAATTAATTCGCTCTTAACTTGAAAAGGAAACTACCGTTCCCATGGCCGTGTTGGTCCCTGCAGAAATGATGCGGCGTACCCCATAAACACGAATGCAAAAGACCACCATTCAGAAATGGGTTGCATAATTTTCCAATTAACCGGCTCTTCGTTTGAAAAGGAAACGCTACTGTTGCCAAGGCCTTAAAAAGCAAAAATGCTGATGTTCTGATACCTGCAGAAACCCACTTAAAATCTGCCATACTCCATGAATAATTTTGCACAAGTCATAACATCGCCATTCAGAAACAATTTCATTTTCCAAACAGTTAGCTCTTAATTTGAAAACAGCACTGTTCCAACAGCGTTTAAAGCATTCACTTAGAGTTACTGATACCTGCAGAAACCCTACTAAAATCCGGCATAACCAATTTTGCACGAGTCACAAAACCACCAGTTTGTTCGTTCTAATTCATTTGCTCTTGATTTGAAAAGAAAACAGAACTGTTTCTACTACGTTAAGAATCATTCAATGAGATATTGCTGATACCTGCATACCCCCTGGACACTTTTGCAAAAGTCCCTATCCCAATATTCAGAAATCGGCTGTTTTATGTTCCAACCAATTAGCTCTTAATTTGAAAACTGTACTGTGCCTATGGTATTAAATCGCAAAAAAAAAAAAAAAGCAATCTGCAGGAACCCTCTTAAACTCCCAAGTAGCCCCTCAACACTTGTCAAAGTTCCACCATCCATAAATTCATTGTTCCGTTGAATTTTGCTCTTATTTTGAAAAGAAAACAACCCAAAATCTGGCGCGCCCGCTGAACACATTTGCAAGAGTCCCGATAACACAATTTGGCAAGTTTGTCGCATGTTCCAATTAATTTGCTCCTAATTTGAAAAGAAAACAGGACCGTTATTATTGCGACATAAACGTAAATTACATTTGCTGATAACAGAAACCCTCTGAAAATCTGACGTAAAACCTTTTGCAAAGGAGTCACAATTTAGCATTATCATGTTTCAAATAACTTGCTTTGGCTGTAACATTTCCTTTCAAAATTTCATTTGAAGGGAAACACCAGGAGGGGATCTTGAAATAATACTGATGGAGTTAGCTGCATTTTTACACTTTAAACCATGGGTGTCAAACTCAAAGCCACATCAATTTCCGGGGCTCTCAAAAGCAAATAAAGTGCGTCGACGCTACTAGACGGAAATTGCTTTGAAAATTGACATTTTTCTTTCCGTCCTCAATCCCTTTTGAATAAATGTACATTAGTAAGCTTTAGTATTTGGCGGATATATTCTTTTTAAATATATACAGCAGCCATTAAAAACGGGGAAGCGTGCATGTGGTAATCACGGCGAGATCAATTTTGAGCTTACGATTTAAATATTCATGAAAAAAACAATGCACTTGCTAAAAATGTCCGCGCAGAATGTCCATCCGTCAAGTCGTCCGCACAAACCGAAGACGCAATCTTTTATTCTTTGTCGATTTTCCGAAAATTCAAAAACGACTCGGGCGGCGATGCTAACAGGCTAACGATAGGATGAGCAAATAAAGAGTTTTGGTATGTCAGTAAGGTGAGGAAGGGAAAGCAAAATGAGTTTGACACCCCTGGTTTAAGACCATCACTCATTCTCTACCGGCGACGACTTTAGACGTCAAATCCTGAAAAATTGTGTGCGCGCGCCAGAGGGTTTGCTATTTGCCGGATATACGTTAGCTGCGTGTTGTGAGAATTTTTTATCTATAATAAAACGGGGAAATAAAATTGGGAATAAAATCCGGGGAAGGGGGCGGGCGGAAGCTGCCCGGTGGATTTTCCTGCCGTCGCATCGGAGGCGCGCGCCACTCCCCCGGCGCGCGGAAAGCGCCGAATCACGCGAGACGGCCCGGACGCGGGCGGGCTTCCACCTACACAAGGCGGCGTTCCTCTTTCGACGGCGGGAGACGAACGGGAGGAAAGGAAAAAAAAAGTCCCTTTGGTGTCGCGTCCGCCGCGATTTCGGGGGGGGCGGCGGGCGCAGGGCGGAACCGACGTCTTTGCGGTAAATAATTCAAGGCCGGTATTCCGAGAAAGCTGGCGGGGACGCCTGGAGACTCGTAAGCGGCGGAGAGCGGTCCGTTACGGGTAAAAAGCGAGCCCCGGTCGGCGACGGGGTCCCCGCGCGGCTTCACCAGGCCGCGGCCTCGCCCATCTCGGGGCCTTGGTGGGACATGGGGGCGCTGTAGCTGGAGTTACTGGCCAGCGAGAAGGGGGGGCTGGGCCCGCCCCCGTAGGCCTCGCCCGCCACGGCCTGCAGGGAGCCCGGCTCGGGACTGGGCGTCTCGGCGTGGGAGATCATGTCCGTGAACCTTTGGTCGTCCGAGGGCAGGTGGCCCGAGCCCTCCATGGCCCCGGGCCCCGAGCCCAGGATGTAGGGGGACTCGGCGGGGGACTGGGCCTGCGAGGACGGCGGCCCGTGCGGGAAGAAGTCGTAGTTGCTTCCCGGTCCGTAGTAGTCCCCTTGGTACTCTGGAGGACAGAAACCACGCGCGTTAGTGCTCACGGGGGCGACCTCGTCGGGGAGGCTTTTCACTCAAAGGCGCCGAGGAACGTTTTTTAACCATTCTCGATTGCGAATACGATGACGGTGACGTCAGAGACACCCTCAAAGACCAAGAAGGCAGGATAATAGACAACCTCAAAGATGCTGACAGTCATTTTTGATGAATAATCTTCAATTTGGTCATGACATCCAAGACACTGTCAAAGACCCCAAGTGGTCATCCAAGGCATTTGGTCACAATGACATTTTTACTACAACCGCCGTCAATAATTTGGACAAAAGAAAACCTCAAACATCAGTGAGTTTTGATAAACGATGTCAAAGATGGCCATGACAAAGGTACCATCAATGACACCAAGCGGTTGTCAATAGACGAATGGACGTTTGACAATAAACGAATTCAAAGATGCAGGCAGTAATTTTGGATCATCTCAAAGATGGCCACCATGTCAAAGACGCCATCGATGACCCCAACCTCAGAGATGCCGTTTTCCAACGTCAAAGATGGTGAAACCAAAGGCACTATCAAGTGGTTGTCATTGGCATTTTTATCATTTCGTTCATTTTTGACTATGGCTGCCGCCAACTATTTTGACAACCTCAAAGACATTGTCAAGGATTTTTATGTCAAATAGGACCATCAAAGACACCAAGTAGGTATTTTCGAAAATTAATCAGAGCGACATTTTGGACTGACGTTGATCAATGTCAATATTTTGACAAAATACAACCTCAAAGATGTTGTCAGTGATAAATAATGTCAAAGATGTCCACAACATCAAAGCCACAATCGATGACATCACGTGGTTATAAAATCCTTTTCCTAATTTCATCAAAGCGTTGTTTTTGATTATGACGTTGCTGTCACGGATTTTGACATCAAGGAAAACCTCAAAGACCGCAAATCAAAGACATCAAAGACACCATCTGACAATTTAGTCCGGTGACATCGCGGATGACGACTTCCACGATGCCGTCTTCCTCACTCAGTCCGTCACGCGTCCCTCCGCTCCTTACCCCAACCACCGTCGCCTATTCATCCGTGTCCCATCCATCTGTCCACATTGTCCATTCGTCCATCAAAGCACGCGCGCAAGGATGAGCTCTTCTATATCTAACCGGCAATCGAGCGATCTGTCCATTTTTTTTTTTTTAGCCTTCCCTCTGTTTGTAAACGCTTGGCACCAAATATTAAGAACGCACGTGTCCCCGCGTCAACCGAAACTTTTTTTTTTTTTTTTTAATTGTCACAGCGTAACATTTGATTGAAAAGGTGTTTGAATGGGAATAATGTACCTCTCAGTTTGTTGGTTGGAGCGACCTTGAGATTGCGCTGTGTGTGCGAAAGGGGGGTACACACACACTCTCACACACACACACACACACACACACACACATAAAGGCAAGCGAGCCGGGCCTAAGCGGCACAACAAAGGGGCCTGAAAAGCGGCGGGTGAAGAAAGCGAGAGAGACGAGAGCGGGAGATGGAAGGTTTTGTCCTCACCGCGCGTGGAGACATATTGAAGACTTGAAATTGTCTTCGGTGCTAACAAAAAAAAAAACGAAAATCTGGCACTCGTCTGATTGGCTGAAGACAACGTTGCCTTCCATGGAAATAACCGATATGGAAAATAATCAAGATGGAAAAACCCGTATGCTAAGAGGGCGCCAAAACCCAAACATTTATCTAAAAAAAAAAAAAAAAAAAAAATGCGAAAATCCGAATGAGCGAGGAAACATTTGCTGTGACAAACAGCTAAAAAGTTTGGACTTTTTTTTTTTTTTTTTTTTAAATGGTGCATCCATTTTGCTTGCCTTTGTTTTTTGGGACAGGAAACGGAACTGACCTCCATAGTAGCCATAGGCGGCCGGTCCCAAGATGTCGGGATCCTCCAGCCGGCCCCCGAGGGTCCGCATCCTCCTCGGGCCCCGGAAGAAGGCGTGTCTGCGGGCCCCCAGGGCGCTCAGCTGCTTCATCCGTCGCTCCTTGGATCTTCGGTTCTGGAACCAAACCTGGCGCCGGGAGGACAATCGCCATTAACAAAAGAGCCATTTCTATTTTGTTTACAAGTCATTTTTAAAGCTTCTTAAAGGGACAGTGTGTAAGATTTTTATTAAAAAAGAATGTCAATTTCAAAAACTTGTCTATGAAAGTGTTCTTAAAGGGATAGTGCGTAAGATTTTGAGCGTTTTTCACTACGGACAGCAGGGGGTGCTGCAGGTGCTGCATTTGCTATTGTCTGTAGCTATAACCAACATGGCCGCCTCCGGAGACGTGCCACCCCCACCTCGTGATAACTAGACCGATGATTGTACTTAAAACATACCGTCGATCGTTAAGAACACATTTATCTGCAAGTTTTTAAAATGTACAATCATTTCATTGACTCCCTTTTCATGAAAAACGCTCCAAATCTTACACACTGTCCCTTTAAAGAACAACGCCGTGTTTTAAAAATACTCATATTGTAAAATTTTATTACATAGGGGGGGCACTTCGCCGGAGGCGGCCATGTTTGTTGTAGCTATGGACGATGGTAAACGCAGCACCTGCAGCACCCCCTGCTGTCCGTAATGAAAACCGGCCTAAATCTTACACACGGTCCCTTTAAAGGTCAAAAACGTTTTGGGAATTTAAGATTTTGGGCCGTCCGCAGGCAGAATCCAAGCATGAGCAATCGGCGCTGACGATTTATCAAGCTGCGTTTTACTTAAGGGATCTTAGTTAAGCATTCAAGTGACGCGTTCACAAATTAGACCTTGACGGCGGAAAGTGGAAGAAAACGTTTTGGGTTTTTTTTTTGCTTCTGAAATATCAACAGCCATAAGACGGCATGAAAAGAAACGTTGAAATGAGCTAGAAAAGCTGGAAACTTGGAATGTATTCGCCCCGTGGTGTTTTCAACAAACACCTGCAAAATATGGCGAGGAATCCCACAACGGAACTGGATCCAGAGTTTGGACACCGCAGATCCAACCGAAGTGTCTTTGATGCTCACAAAAATTTTGTTGATTAAATTCTCTTTGATTTTTTGGGGGTTTTTTTTAAACAAAAAAAATGCATATTAGCAAAATATTGTAAGCCAAATTGTATTTGATGTTCAAAAAATTGACTTTAGAACTTATGTACTTTTGTACAAAAGCTAATGGATTGATGATCAAAGTATTTCATGAGTATAGTCATTGTTTACTTTTGGTTACTTTAGTACTTTAGTCTCCAAAGTAATACATGTGGTACCTTAGTACTAAAGGTAATCGATTGATTACTAAAGACATTCGTTAGTATAGTAATTGATTACTTTTGGTTACTTTAGTAGTAATTTATGTCCAAAATTAATCTATTACTTTTTTTTAGTTTATTCATTCATGATACTTATGATTTAAAGTAATCAATTACTATCTTAATTGAACCAATTACTTCATTCATTTAGTAGCAGGCATTTTTTAACCTTCCTTTAGCCCCCCCAAAAAAAGAAATATTTCAAAGAAAATAAATGTATACAAGTCCCCGCGATTGAATTTCTGGACTTTGAAAAGACGTGAAAACACGTCTTTGGGATTCAATGATTTCCTGTTGGTGCCCAAATATCTCTTTGGCGTTCCGAAAACAAGCACGCGAGCCTCACTGCAAACACAACATTGTCTTTGTGCTTTACACATTCGTATTGGAACATTTTTGCGCTATTGCTTGAACAAAACTCATTTTAATACTTAAAAAAAAAAAAAACATTTAAAAGTCACCTGCAACGCATTTCCTGTTGTGCACAACAGAAGCAGCAAACAGTGTCTTGTTTCGGCCTGTGCAGCACAATCATGCATGTTCGCAGCAGACAGCCAGTCCAACTGTGATGCGCATTAACAAAACACACACACACACACACACACAGGGGTGCACATGGAGGCAACACCTGCTTATTGAGAACAATCGTCGACGTGTTGGGTACATTTTTATGGAAATGCTCTTGCACCCTCGAGAGAGAGATTACACACACACACACACACACACACACACACACGCACACACACACACACACACTGGGGGAACATTGCTATTTAACACAAGCAGCGAGGCCTCCATTTTGGCTCGGATCAGCACACACACACATTTGAGGGGTGAGTGGGGGGTGTTGAGGATGGTGGCGCGATGCAAGCACGGATGGATGGAGATACACGTACACACACGTATACGCTGTGTGTGCGTGTAGCTCAAAGGTGGTAAAAAAAAAAAAAAAAAGTGGTGGGGGTGGGGGGGGGGGCATATGTAAATCTGTGAAATCAGCGATAATCACAGCCAGCGCACAAAAAGCCACATCACACTTGGCAGAGATGGCGCTAATCATTCTGACATTGTGCACACACACACACACACACACGCGCGCGCATGTGTGTGCGTGAAAACACAAGCAGGAGGGGTCCCCGCTTGCGTGCCGTGGCCCCTCAGCTAAAACAAGACCACCACCTATGACTAATTTCACGGCTGTGTGACTGAAACAAACACGAGGGGCAAAAAAACATTCAAAAACAAAAAAAAAAACACGTACACACAGAGTTGCATCGTGTTGTAATTGTGTGTTTTTATTGAGCCTGGTGTGTAGATGTTAATTGAGAAAACAAAACAAACAAAAAAAAAAAACGGAATGCCCGCAGACACGGAGATGGTGGAAGGAAAACTCAAATGTGTTTTGGCAAAGGTCAAAAAAATGAGTTTTCATCAAAATAACGTGGCGGCGGCGGGCGGAGAACAATTGGCTGGGAAATTGCTTTTTGCCACGCTGCAAAAGTATGGGGACGCCTCCAGTGAATACATCATTTAGGAGCAAATTAAAGTGAGGTGACATCATTTTGAAAGACTGCTTATTATAGAATTTCTACAGAGAAATCTAATTAAATGACACAATTAATTGCCCCAGCCTGTGGGGACGTTTTGACCTAAAATGTCAGCGCCACACACACCAAAAAGAAAAGACTTTTCACGTTGAAAACGTGTGAAAATGACATTTTTAATGTTGTGGATGTGCAGTAGATGATACTGCAATTCGCCTATTCCAAGCATTGAGCTAAATATTTTTTACCGCTTGTATAATCCATCAAAATTGAGCAAAAATTCACTATTGATTGTCTTTTTTAAACCAGTGTGACCTTCGATACGTACGTATAGACACAATAATACATATAGCTTGTTTGCTTTTGTGCATGTATTTATTTAGTTATTTATTTAGCCCTTAATCACCACACTGTCTTGAAAGGCCTTCGTGTGAAAACATTTTCACAGAAAGCATTATAAATATAGTGTATCTATAAGCCAGCAGAGCAAGCCTGCGACCCCCGTGGGGATAAGCGTCCCTAGAAAATGGATGCATTTATATATAACGCTATAAATTGTCATTTTAAGTTTTTTAGGAGAATCTGACAAATCACATGCAACCTCGCGTAATAGAGAACAGCACTGAGGCGCATTATTGCCGCTACGCAACTTATTCAAATATGTTATGTGCATGAAAATAGTGCATTGTTCAAATTAATGAGCCATGAATACATGATGCCTGCTTATTTAGCAAAAAAAAAAATCAATATTGACACTACAATATTCAACAGCTATATATGTAGACACAGAGTTACATATATAGATATGAAATGAAAATATATAATATAGGGCTAGGGTGGGCAAAGGCACTAAAGCAGAATAAATAGAGAAAGTGCCAATATTTGACTCCTTTCGAAAATATAGAGATTTTTCATTTTGGAAGGCAAGTAGTACAAATAATGAGCGGAAGAACCGCACCTGTATGACGCGCATGTTGAGGCCGGTCTCCTGGGCCAGCTGCTCCCGGATGTGCCGCGTGGGCTTGGGCGTGGCGACGAAGGCGGCCTTGAGGGTCTCCAGCTGCTTGGCCTTGATGGTGGTGCGCGGGCCCCGCCGCTTGGCGCCCGAGTTCTGCTCCTCGTTCTCGATGTTGTTGGTCTCCTTGTCGGACGACGTGCAGTTGTCCGCCTCCTTCAGCTCGTCCTGCAGCAGGCCGCCGTCCGCCACGTCCGGCGACAGGCTGCGATCCGTGCACGACGACACTGCGCAGTTCTTTGCGTTAGTACGTCGGTGGCCCGGTAGCAAAGTCAAACGTCTTTCTGCACAAAATCCGGCGCAAAGGGTCAGCTCGTTCGCTTTTGTTGCGTGTGGGGGGCGGGGCTTGTCGATAAAATGACCCTCCGATGGACGCTGACCCGTCATGGAGAAAATGAACATTTGTTGGCTTTTGACTACAAATGAAGATTCCGCAATCGTTTTCGCGTAGTGTGTGCAAACGAGTGGACGTGACGTCACGAAAGGAAGCGCAGGCTTTCAAAAAATGAAACTTTTTCTTTCAACCGCGTCAGTGCGTCGTCAAAAGTACTTTTTTTGTCGTGCAAAAAACAAAAATGATAAATCACAAAATACCCGGACGTTCACCAGACCTTCGAGGTTAACAACAAAAATGTATCAATTTATTTGTCGTCTAAAAATACGTTTTCAGTCATCGTTTCAAAACAGGTACAATGACGTCACTAAAGCGGAAATGTGGGGTTTCAAATGGTTAAAACACACTAAAATGAATAATTTACATATCCTTTTTTGATCCAAAAGGCTAGTCTGTGGCTTGTCACAAGTACGTCTTTTTCGGGATGGCAACAAAATAAAATAGGTATTTATGTTTTCATAAACTGTTTATCTATATAGTGACGTCACAAAGCGGAAACGCAGGCATTCAAATCGGTTAAAACGCACCACTAAAATGCATTTTTTTCTATCCAAAAGACCACTCTGTGGCTCGTCACAAGTACATCTTTGGTTTAGCCAAATAGCATAAAAAATGACGCCACTCACCAAGTGGTTCGACATCTCCACGTAGCATTTATGCTAGCGTTTTATTGTCGTAGCATTTAAGCTAGTGTTTTACTGTCGTCTCCCGCCAAAAGGCAACTACTGTAAACGCTGACGTGTCGCAGACTGATGACGTACGCGAAATGGCCTGGTACAAAGCGACATTTTCCTAGCGAAATTGGGTTGTAAATCAAACGAGCGGAGAGAATAACGTCTTTTTATGACAATGTTAAAAAAAGCATCCCGTATTATTTCTTCTGGTGCTCGTACCTGAGTTGAGGCTGACCTCCTTGATGGTGGCCGAGCTCAGGTAGTCGTCCTTGCACACGAACTTGTTCTCGTCGATGACGTAGAGCTCCTCGCCGGTGGACAGCTGCTTGTGGCACACCATGCACGTGAAACAGTTGAGGTGGAACACCTTGCTGCGCGCCTTGCGCACCAGGTCGCTGGGCGAGATGCCCTGCAGGCACCCCGCGCACTTGGTACCGAACCGCCTGCAAAGCCACCACCAAAGCACAAGGGGAAACATTTGAGGAGAGTTTCGCAACATCGCTTCGGGTTTTAGGCTTCCTTCGCGTGGCCGTTTGCAAGTCGGGGAGCGGGATTATGCGAACGCCACGAAAACGGTCGCCGGACAACTTTGCGGGGGGATCCGGGCGAAGGCAAAGCAAGAAACGGCGGAATTCCAAGGCGACTTCGGAGTTTTGGTCTTTTTAATATTGCATTTTGAAAATACTATTTATGCATGCACGTGAAACTATCTGCACAGACTGACGCTATGATTCTCACCGAATAAATGAGTTTCTTCAGTTGTTTGTGTTTTTTTTTGTTTTGTTTTGTTTTTTGCAATTTGAGCTGACAAAACGCTACCTAAAACGCAAACGAACAAAAATAAGTTCAACTCGATAATGGATCTTTTTTCTATATAATAATTATAATAGTTTCGCTCTGTGCGTGCGCGAGAGTCGCTAATTTGACGTAGAAAAGGAAAACGCTTCTCTAAAAAACGCGTTCACAGGGAATCTTGTTGGAAAAATATTTGATTTTAAAATCACGCTTCAATCAGCCTCATTACATTTTAAATAAAAAATAATTGCACTGTACAGTAAAAATTAATCAGCCCTTCAACGTATGTACACACATAAAACATATGTACATATACAAACATATAGACATGCATGAAAACGATATATAATAATAAAAATGTTAAAGTTTTTGGGTTTTGGCCAGCCTATGCGAGCTAATGAAGGCAGGCGAAGCATATTAGTGGCAATCAGCACATTGTAGCCAAGGATATGAGACGGGATTACCCAGAGTGGGATGTATTTTAGGCGTGGAAATCTTCTCTTAATCCATATGAGACGTGCGTGGGAGGACTTTCAATACCCCCCCCCCCCCCCCTTAAAAAAAAAAAGCCCATGAATTGTGATCACCTGGCAGCAAAAAAATAAAAATAAACAAAGCAGCTGTTTGAGGGCCACCTGAGTGTGTATGCGTGAAAGGGGTTGATTTAGGGGGGAGACCCCCCCCCCCCCTCTTTTTTTTTCTATTGTTTTAACACTAATGTGGGGCCTGCTATGACTGCACGCTGTCACCTTTCACATGCACGCCACTGCCCGGCGTGTCCACTCTGCACAACAATTGCCCACATTAGCCTGATTAGTCTAATGGACAACTCATTTGCATGCGTGCAGGTACGCCGGGACCAGAACACCCCCCCCCACCACCACCACCACCGCCGCCATTCACAACGCTTGACGCTTTTAAGATCATGTCTGCATTGACGCCTAAAAAAAAAGCTTTTCGCTTATTTGAATAAATACATAACCTCACAGGGGTATTCATTTAAAAATAGCAAACGTTATTTTGTGAATTGAAATATTCCATTTTGCTGTAATTAGGATTATTTTTGAAAGCGGCTTAAGAGCTTGTTTGAAAACGAGAATAAACGCGCGAAGATGATTTTTTTTTTTAAATCTAACAAGCGCTTTGATTATTTTATATTAAAAATGAGTTTAATGGCTTGTTAATGCGTGCATTTTAAAATTAGGAACGCAATCAAGTGAATTAAATATAGACTGCTAGCTAAATTTTTGTGAGCTTGTTTGTAGCCGAGTCGTCACGCAGCTGAAAGCGTTTAATTAAATGAAAAAATTGAAATGTAATCAGGTGATTGAAATTGTCATTTGATTTTTTTCAATGATGATGGGTTTATTTTTCTGTGATGCCATTTTGCACATGGGAGCTCCTTTTTTATACAAAAACTTTAGTTTTAATTCAAATTCAAAGTATTTCTTCTTTTTTTAGGTCAACTTGCAATAAAGTCTTTTAAAGCTGCTTGGGACTAATTTTAATGACTAAAGTCAGAATACACATTTCTGCGAATGTTTTTTTTTTTTTTTTTTAAAGGGAACACTAATTATATATTAAAATCGTTCGCTCTTAAACAACTAATAAAAATAAAAACTGACAACTTCAACACCTATTTAAATACTGACGTTCACAAACACGCAAATTCGAATGAAAATATAAATCACGGTGCAGTTAAAGATAAAAAAAAAAGGGTAGGGGGCAAAACGGCGCTTTTGTGTTCCGGTTCCGTTACTGTCATCCCTACCGGAAAAAGTCCACCTTGCAGTAGAGCTTTCCGTCCCGCGAGAAGCACTTGTCGGTCAGCTTGCAGCTGCACTCGCAGCATTGCACGCATTTGGCGTGCCAGGCCCGGTCTAGCACGTTGAGCAGGAACCGGTCCAGAATGGGCCGCTCGCAGCCGGCGCAGAGGACCATCATGTCTGCGGCCCGCGGCGTGCCCGCGCCCGAAGGACTGGACTGGCTGGGCAGGCCTCCTCGCTCCGAACCGCGTTTTGGATCCTCACGCTTGAGCCGTCCCCCCCCCCCGAGAAAAAAAAAAAAAAAAAAAAAAAAAAAAAGTCCTTAGTGCCGGCTCGGTTCTGGCTGCTGTATCCACAATCCACACCTTCTGGTTTGGTGTTGTGCCCTGATCAGGCGCGCACACCTGTCTTGCTCCAAACCATAATAAGAATATCCAGAAAAAGTGCGCGTGCTCGTGGATGTTTTTGTTGTTGTTGTTTTTTTTTTTTTGGCGGGAGGGGGGGGGGTGTTCCACGCGTGTCCTGCGGGCTCCTCGCCACCTTGGCGTCACTGTGGCCGCTTGTCACGCCGTGTGGACAAGCAAGGCACCCCTCCACCTCGACACCGTCGCCGCCGCCGCCGCCATCAGCCAGCGAGCATCCGCGCGCGAGCCCATTGGCTGAATGGCGCCTTAATTCCCTCGCAGGGGGAGCCAATCGCGGACAGGCTTTGGTTGTCATGGATACCGGAGCTCGCAGTGGACCCGCATGTCAAGATGGGTAAACGGGCCCAAAAACTGCTAGCGGGACCCTAAAAAAAAAAAAAAAAAAAAAGTCTATAATGTGGTTATTTAAAAAAAAATGCTATTCGTGAAGATTTTCTAATAAAGGCGACAAAGCTGATTTTGCGAGCTACCATCAAACATTGTCATTATCTTTTTAAATAGCAAAATGCATGTCAAAAGGTCATTTTAGTATTTGTCTCAGGCCTCTAAAATGTGGACGTTGGGCCGCAAATGTCCCCAGGGCCGCAGTTTGGACACCGCAGGGCTATCTGAATGCATGGACGTCAGATTTGAAGTTTCTGCAAGTGTCAGCCAATAGAATTAATAAAAAAAAATGCCTTGACAGAATGAGTCCATTTTTATTTGTGAATTGAGAGCAAATTAATTGGAACATGAGACCACTTATTATTGCAGAATTGAAAAAAATGTTGAGTGCCACCGGTTTACAAGAAGCACACTTTGACACCAGTCACTATAGTTGACACTTGTGTCACCCTTTAGATTTACTTAATATTATCAAATTTTAATGCGCAGAAAAAAAAGACGTTACACAAAAAGACATAAATGTGAATGCCAGAAAAGAGGAGGGGCTAAACAAGGACTAATGCAACAGCGAGCGCATGACAGTACACAGTGGCTGGGGTTTGGGTGGGGTGGGGTGGGGGGGGGGGGGGGGTGGAGTGGGGGGGGGGGGGGTCTCTTTTCACATGCACAAAACTATTTACAGGGAAATGCCAAGGATTAGTCAGCAGCTTCATCAATAAAAGGGGAGAGGCCGGGGGCCAATCTCAATATTTACAGAGTGGACGCGTGGGGTTGCTTTGCACTTTTTTTTTTTTCTGTGTGTGAGTGTGTATTTCCTTCAGCTTTGGCTTACTTCCATCACGGTCTAGACGGCAGGTGGACACGAGCAAACATTTAACATAAGAGCAAAAAATTTCATCATGACGACATCATATGAAAGTACATTGTCATGTTCCAATTCATTTTCTCTTAATTTGAAAAGGGTGCTTGATTATTAATCAATACATAAAATTAAGAGTATAATATAGTATATTTTTAAACAATATATATATATATATATATATATATATATATATATATATATATATATATATATATATATATATATATATATATATATATATATATATATATTAATAGCTGTGACTCTGCTGTCTGAACTGTTTAAACCCAATACCATAGAATAGAATGAAAAC
The DNA here is from genome assembly GCF_059441005.1 of Hippichthys cyanospilos. Taxonomy (NCBI): domain Eukaryota; kingdom Metazoa; phylum Chordata; class Actinopteri; order Syngnathiformes; family Syngnathidae; genus Hippichthys; species Hippichthys cyanospilos. The sequence goes on along the minus strand of NC_142383.1, from coordinate 17,980,559 downwards.
ATTGCAAATACAGCAACAAAATTTCACATATAGTTCCACTGCTCTTTTCTTTTCAGCAAAGTCAATCAGCAAACTTTTTTTTTTTCCACTTGTGGATGGCTCCAAAACATAATGTATCCGTGACCCTCTTTTTGAAAACGACTTCATTATGTTACAACTGGAATGAAAACATCAGCGAGAGCCTTCATGTATTTCCTTGAAGTCTGACAGGGTTAAGAGTGTGATAAAACAAGCCAAATAAAGACCTGCATGTGCGGGAAAAAAAAAATCAATATGTTTAGGTTTGCTTTTGTGTTTAGTATCAAAAAATTACATTACATTCATTCCTGGAGGTCACGGCAGTCACATTTCGGCAGCTGGTAATTCTTGCGCCGACTAAAAAAAATGAAAGAGGAGAAAAGTTAATATCGCGGGAAGAAAATTAATATAACACACGCGGTACATGAATGCAGCTAATAAAACGAAGAAAAAAAAGAGATTTGCAAATTCAGGAGAATGAGGAATCTTCTCGTGGATTTTTTTGGGGTTGAAAATTGTTAGCGATTTGAATAAACACTCTGTTATGTTTGTTTACCAGAAACAGTGATAAAGTCCCTGGGTCACTTTGACCCGGGTGTGGATTAAGTCACCCAAACGTGTCCGAAATGCGTATGAACCAAATCCATAATTCTGTTTTAAAAAGTGCTTCATGTTCATTCCCAAAGAACAGCAATGATTTCTCCGGGTCATCATGACCCGGAGGTATTTGTATCCATGAATGTGAAAAAGTTTTTTTTTGTAGGTTTTTTTTCTATGTTTGTTTCTCAGAAATATTGATAAGATCCTGGGTCAATTTGACCCGGTATCTTATGTAATTAGCCTAAATTTCCAGACTTATTTATACTAACAAAATATTGTAACAATATTCTTGGGTCATTTTGACCCGGCATCATGTGTAATCATCCTAAATTTCCAGATTTGTTTTTTAAACTAACAAAATATCGTAACAATATTCTTGGGTCATTTTGACCTGGAATCATGTGTAATTATCTTAAATTTCCGGATTTTTAAACTAACAAAATATCGTAATGATATTCTTGGGTCATTTTGACCCGGTATCATGTATAATTATCTTAAAATTCCGGATTTTTAATTTTTATTTTTAAACTAACAAAATATCATAATGATATTCTTGGGTCATTTTGACACGGAATCATGTGTAATTAACTTAAATTTCCGGATTTTTATTATTATTTTTTTTAACTAACAAAATATTGTAATGATATTCTTGGGTCATTTTGACCCGGGTCAATTTTATTCAACAAAAAGTGTTTGAAATGTATCCAATCCAAAGCCAATATATTGTTTAATCAGTGATTCCTCTGCGACAAAGTCACTGGGTCAATATGACCCGGAGGTGTGTGTATCCAAAAGTGTCAAAAACTCTGTTTCGGGAACCTAAGCACAAAGTAACATATTCAATATCTAATTTATACCCATGTGTTACATCCGGAAGAGCAATAACATTTTGGGTCAATTTGAGCCAGTGTCAAAAATAAATATTTACGTCTCAGAAACTTTTTTGTGCGTAGTCGTACCGGTACGAGTCAAAAAACGCACCAAAGTATAAAAAGCCGCCTCGGGGTAGGTTCCGCCCTCGCCAGAACCGAGGACACCACTTTTCAATACCGAGAACGGAGGCTCGCTTTGGTTTTTGACTGACAGCTCGGTTTCTACCCCCAAAAAAATAAACAAACAAAAAAAAGTTCACATTGAGGTGTTTGCTGGTCCTAGGAGACACAGGGATATTTTGTTTCCGTCCTCTTTCAAGGACGCCACGCCTGCACTTGTATCTGAAGGGAAGCTCGGGGCCCCCAAACGTCAAGTCGGCCCCATTCCGCTTTTATGGCGATCGATGAGAGGCCGCCGATTCGACGCCTGGGAAAGTTGCAGCACTTAAAAAGAAAGAGAGGAGAACGCCACCGGAGGCTTTCGGAAATAAAAGAGCACCGTCGGGTCGATGATCGTAATGAAACACGCGCAGGCTGCCGGGCGAGCCCGCAAAATGCCAAAAAATTGTCCCTGCCGTAAAAATTTGGAGCGGTGTAATGTTTTAATTCGCGCGATTGTGAGCGGAACGTTAACTCTCGGGATAAAGTATGTGCCGCTTATCAGAAGCTAAAACTTCAGACCATTGACTTGAGTGGCGGCGTTAGCGCCGGGTTTGACGCGACGGAAGGGGGCGGGGCTAAGGAACCCAGGAAATGGCGCGCATGACCGGTCCTGACCAAAATTGTGTGATTTATTTTCTGGGATTTTTTAAAAAGTTAAAAAAATTTGGCCAAAATTGGACCGACCGAATACTTGAGCTTTTATCTGGGAGGTTTTGCGCAAAACAAGCCAAACTAACCCAAGTAGTGGGTCTGTCCTGACCAAAATCGGGTTATTTTTCACGTTTGGGATCATTTACGATTTAAAACAAGCCAAATTTCGGCCAAAAATTGGACCCGACCACTACTTGGGTCAGTTGGACCTCATGTTTGGATGGTTTAGTACCAAACAACCCAGGAAATTGTAAATGGACAAAGTAGTAGACAAAAATCGGCTTCTTTTTCATTTGTGGGATTGTTAAAATAACCCAGATTTTGTCCCAAAATTGTATCCAATCACTATTTGGGTCAATTTGACCCTATTTTAGGATGGTTTTAAATAAATAAATAAATAAATAAAGGAAATATCGGGGCGTCTACTCGGGACTGGGTTCCGAACAAGACCGAGGCGTCTTTTGTCCGAATGGCGGCGGGACGTCACCCGAGCGGCGCGGCGCGGCGGCACGCAGGCGCTTGGCGGCGGCTAGCATAAAGACGTCGGCGTGCGCGGCCGGCGCTCGTGCACGTGGGCGAGCACCTTGAGGGCACCTCTTTCGGCGGGGCCGCTCCCAAGGGAGAGGTTAGCGTGATGGATGTCTGATTGGTAGCCCTCCCCCGGGGCCTCCCTCGCCGTCACCTCTCCGCGCTCTGAATTAAAAGGCCGTTTGTCTCCTGCGAGTCCTCAGCTGTAGAGCGCCGGCCGGCAATTTCACAGCACTCAGAGAGGGAGCGGGAGGAAGGGCTGGCGGGCGCCGTTCGGGGCTGGGGGGGAGGCCATTACACGGGAGCTTGTCAGGGGAGCCATCAGAACCCGGACACGCCTGAGGGACTCTCTCTTTCCCGCCTCCTCCTCCTCCTCCTCCCCTCGCTCGCCTCCATCCCCGCCGGAGGCGGTCGACCTCGCCGAAAAACACATAAATATTCAAGGCCTGCGCGTCGCACGCGCGCTGATAGCGGCGAGGCGCGGCGCCGCGCGGCGCCACCCCGCTCCCTCGTTAGCGCCCCAATCAGGAGCGCTTCCGAGGCGAAGACGCCGGAGGCGCCGCTTGGGCCGAGCCCCCGAGCGAGCGCGAGGCTTTGTCGGAGCGGTCGCCGCCATTTATATTTGCCACTCATTTCAACGAGGAAAAGGGGCTCGGGGTGGGCGAGGCCTTAACTTTTAAACGCAACGTTTGCCGTTTTTGGACCCTTTTTCGGACGTTTTCTTTCGCATGGTTCCGGCGGCATTTTAGCCACTAGCCATTCGAATGATAACTTGGTGGTCGCGCCATGTTGAAATTTGTCATGTTGTCAACATCCGGGTGAAATTTCAGCTCCCTTGTGTCCTCTTTGATTTGATCGATCGGTTGGCCGATTCTTGCCCTTCAACCATCTGCAAATAAGCGATATTTGCAGGATATTTTGCACGAGGGCTGCCATCAATATTTTACAACTGACCGTTCTATCGATTATTTCACCGATTAATCGGATAAACTATGTTTGCTTTGAAGTGAGAATGAGAATTTATTTTTTATTATTTATTTATTTATTTTTATTATTTGTTTTTTTTTAGAATGTATTATGTATTTATTTATTATTATCAACCAATGACTGTTAGTCGGTTATTGTTTCCTGAAGAAAAAAGGGTCTTTTCGATCGCGTGCGATAGCCACAGACGGCAAGCGATTGAAATGAAGTGTATTATTTTGGAAAAAAAAAATCAATTTCTTTTCATAAATAATCCTTCATTCCTTGAAACCAATATCGGCTTCAAACATCGGCTATCGGACTATCGCTAATCGGCGTCGGTCCAAATCAGTCGACGTCTGTTGCAAAGAACGTTTCTTGGTTGACTCCACCTTCAAGGACAATTCCTCCAGAGTGCAAAAAAGACGTCGGGAATGTCTCCTCACCATTCCTACGCACACGTCGGCTTGACGCTAAAGTGTGAACGGCTAATTGGAGCTTTATTTAGCCGCAGGTGAGCCGAGCACCAGATCCGTGGCTCTAATTCCCCTCTAAGAGTGAAAAACAAGGCCGGCTCACCTGCTACTCTCTCACACGCACTTCAGGTGACATCATGTGACGTTCAGGTGTGGCGTTTGCCAGCGAATGGCTCTCACACGCGCCAATAATGAGGACGCTCGCCTAGCAGCGCGCCGGCCTTCTAATGAGGTAATGAAGGAGGAGTGGGGGGGGGGCTACTTGCCCACCTTTGGCCTCACCTACTCTATTAATCAGAACGGGGTCACACGCCAGCCGGGCTCCCCCATCTGCCCGCGCTAATGGAGAACGGGCAGTGCTTAAGGAGCCAGCGGGAAAAGGGGAGCGGCGACAAAATGGAGAAGGGAGCGAGGAAAATTACTTTGATTTTTTCTTGGGAAAAAAAAAAGGTAAAAAAAAAAAGAGAGGTAAATATTTTAATAAAAATAATTTTGCGGGGTTTTACTTGAAACATGGAAATGAAGCTTTGCCTGACATCGCCAATCGCGAAAAGACTTTTGCGACTCTTTCGGCCATTTTGTCTTCCCGCCTGGCAGACGAGAAACCCGCCGGGGTGTGATGCTTTGGGGGGGGGCGCCACCGAAAATAATCTGAGGCGCGTATGTGTTGTCAGCGTCGCGGCGACGGCGGCCACTTGAATTAGCAGCGGAGGATTATGGGCCGAGAGCCTCATTAATCTGGCCAACAAACACGGGCCGCTGAGGATATTTGCACCCCGAAATTGAAAAGATTAAGTCCTATTTGGCCGTGACTGGCAGACCCCCCCCCCCCCTCCCCCCTGCATGAGCGCCACCGTTCAATATTCATGGCAGGTGAGGTTACTCAATGTTGTCTGCGGCACACACATACATACACATGGTATTGTGCAAAAGTCTGCTAACTAGTCCATAGATAGGCTAATGCAATTAGCATAAACACAAAAAAAGCCAATGTTAGGTATTGTTTGATTGTTTCTTTTATTCTTGCAGCTAAACCATTTTTAGTCCCTTCATTTCAAAATTTTACATCAAGAATAAAAATGGGCATAGGGCTCCCTTTTTGATGCACATGGTTATGATTTTTTTTCAGTTTTAGACTAACATGTATCGTGTATATACTGGAAAAAAAACAGTTAATAGTTGCTTTTTTCTTGTGTTAATGTTTTAATTTTAGATATACTTATTATAATAATCTCGTTTATAGTCGGGATAGTGGGGCCGATGTTTTATCATGCATTTCTCCCCGATTTTTGCATGAATCTTTTCAACGGCAACTCGTGAAATGTTTGCATTGACACCCCAAAACCACCGGGTGGCGCCTGTGACATTAGCAAGCCTTTCAATGACTTTGATGATTGGCTTAGCCTGGACTCCCGTCATGCAATAGTCACGATACGCTAATTATGACATGATAAATATTTCAATTTTATAAATATACAGCGTCGTTACTTTAGCTATAATTGCATTTTTACGATTTTTGGACATAAAGGTGCGTAGGTCCCGCTACCCACCTCCCAAAAAATATATTTTGGAAATGGCCGACGCCATGTAACATTTTGAGGGCTTGAAACGAAATATGTATTTAAATTTGACCATGTTATGAGTCAGCCCAAGTCGGGCGATAATAACGGCAGCGTAGTGAAAACTCAGGCAGGCGGGGCTTGAATACAGAATTCAAGTTGATTAGCTTCCCGCGCTATCTCGACGCCAACGAGCACATTTAGCCGCCTGTAGCCCGTGCGGGCGCTACGGCTAATGTTTCCCCTTCTGCAGGAGATCAATATGTTCTGAAGCAGACAAACAGCCCCCCCGCCCCCCCCCCCCCCCCCCCCATCGCAGCAGACCACCGCTGGAGGCCTTGACGGCGCACAAGCAGCCAAGCAAACAAGCCCCATGCCTCTCCAGAGTCAACAGCGCACACTATCAAGTGCGCCATCTACTGTATTGACAATAAGCCCGCCATATGCGCCTTGGCGGCGTGTTGGGGGGGCGTCGCCAGCCCAAGCAGGTCAGCTCCGCACGAGCGCCATCGATCCGAGCGGGGAGGGGCGGGACAAAAACGACGCCGCCGAGCGCGACCAGAAAAAGGCAGCGCCGCGCCAAGACGCCGTTTACGGCTGACATAAGCCCGAGTAAACAGCCGTATGCGGCGCAGGCGGCGCAAACACGCCCGAGCCAGACTAAACCAACAGGACCGACCCCCGGAGGCCCCCCCGCCGCCCCCCCGCCACCAAACCCTTCCTCGATTCGTCATCTATTCCAAAGCTCGTCTGAAGGGCTTTTTTTTTAAGGGCTGCTGCAAATAATGCGAGCGTTCCCGTGCACACTATTAATTTTTAAAAAATGTTTTGTTTTGGAAAACAATATGAGATGAAAACCACACATATGTGCGGTAGGGGGTGAAGACAGGACAAACGTTTGGGGAGGAAATAAATACGAGAAAAGCTGTACAGAAAGAGTATAGAAAGAGATTAATATTCAATATTGAACATTTCTGAAAGAAAATTGTGATAAAATAACCAATTCATTTCGTATCTCCAGGTTCCAATCAATTTTCTCTTAATTTGAAAAGAAATCAAGCACTTTTGCTGTCTTTTGAGAGCCGCTGCTTTACTGTATGTTAAATTTGCTCCATGGATACAGTACGCATCCGTTGTTTCTGCACCATTGGGCCACACGTGGAACAAATGAGACCATTTACATAAAAAAGTGAACTCAAAACACGAAACAAATCACTTTACAGAAAACATCCAGGAAAATATTAATTTTGAATCTTGAGGTACTTTGCTTCATGTTCCAATAATTTGCTCCTGATTTGAAAGGAAACAATAAATTTGCCCTTCAATTGAAAATAACCATATTTCATGTTCCAGTTAATTTGCTCTTAATTTGAAAAAAAACATGCACGTTCCCTGTCATTTGAGAACCACCGCTTTACTGTATGCTAAAGTTTTCCAATTAATACAGTATGCATCCAATGTTTTTGTACAATAGCATCAGGCCACACACAGCATGAATTAGTTTGTTTCTCCATGTTCCAATTCATTTGCTCCTAATTTGAAAAGAAACCATTCACTCTGCCTTTACCAAAACCAATGCTTTATTGTATGCCGAATTTTCACTGCTTTACTCTCTGCTAAACTTCTTTGTCCAATAAATACAGAACGCATCCATTGTTTCTGCACAATTACATCAGGTCACACTTGGAATGAATTTGATTATTTTCTTAAGACACTAAGGAAAAAAAACTCCATCAAGTAAAACAAGTTAATTTTGTATCTCGAGGTAGGACTTTACATCGCTTCATGTTCCGATTCATTTGTTCTAAAGATGAAACGAAACAGGCTTCACGTTCCAACTGATTTGCTCTTCATTTGAAAAGAAGCAATGCCCTTTCCCTGTCACTTCCTGTATACTAAGCTTCCGTCGTTTCAGCACAATCAGGCCCCACGCGGCACAACGACGCGAGGCGGCCCAATAAAGCCGACCCCGCATCCCGAAAGGTCAACGGGACCGGCGTGCGCATGCTATGTAAACACCCCGGCACATTAGCTCGCCGCTGATCAGCTGACCTGAAGGCTTAAATGAGGACAAATGAGAAAGGTGGCGCTAACAACCCAGCGATCGAACGCCTGCTCCTCCCGCTGTCGTTAAAAAAAAAAAAAAAACCCCGGTGAGGGATGGCGAGCGTGCGCGGAGAAGCAGCTGTGTGCAAAACGTCCTCACGCCGCACGTGTGTGCGTGGACAATTCTGTGTGGCGGCGATAAGGGCTCCCTATCAGCCGCAATCGGGGAGGGGGGCTTAAGATCCCGATGGGCGTGAGGAGAGAATGAGTTTTCCTCGCCACTCTGCATATTCCAGGATTACACCGCACCTTTAGATACGCTCCGGCTCAGCCTAGCCGCGCCTTCGGGCGACACGCGCCTAGATTATTGAAATACGCCGTCGCGCGCACCAAGGCGCGGGAAGGGAAACACGCACCCATGAAACACAGCGCGCTCGCATAACCGTGATGGGATTTCTTTGTGACATTGTTGCCAAAGAACGACACCCTTGAAAAAAAAAAAAAAAAAAAATGAAGCGAAAATGAATGAGACTATCGGTTGTGTTTGGTCGGAGAAGCAAAGTCACGCTAAATTAACATTATATGTAAATTGTAATGGAGTCATATATATTCACTCATTCAAGCCCAAAGACGTGTTTGTACGTTTTTATTTCTGACGTTCAATCCCGGGCACGTACTAAGGTTTTTCATTTTATTTTTTTCCCAATTATTTTGATCAATCAATCAATCAATCAATCAAATTTGAAAAAAAAATTCTTGCTGGATATCTGAACTTTTAAAAAAACAAACAAACAAACAAAAAAAAGACTAAAAATATGTTGAGAAATTTCCCACTGGTGGCTGGTAAAAATAGTACAGATAGGTCGCACTGGATACGGGGTTCAAAGCACGAGAAAAAAGTAGTAGATAATGAATTAATTTGTGTAATGAAGTACTCAAATGATCTATTTAGGTATTTAAGTACTTAAGACTGACTTTAGGCAGTGAAGTACTGAAGTATTCAATTACATTAGGTCAAACGAATCAATACTAAATTAATTCATGAGTTGAATGCTTAGTACCAGCCATTTTTAGACACTCCTTCAGTACACACAAAACGTAAAAATGTCTTTGGCATGTCTTCTCCAGGGAGATTGCCCCCTGGTGGCTAGAAAAATAAACGCAGAAAAGCCGCACTGGACTATAAGCCACAGGGTTCAAAGCGTGAGAAAAAAGTAGCGGCTTATAGTCTGAAATGTATGGTAAATTTATCGTCTGGCCTTGACAACAGACATTTTTGAAAACTTTCCACTTGCAGTTGTTAAATTGCAGACGTATCCTGAGAATAAATCTTTTTCTCCCAGATCACCCTGAAGGTAAGGTGGCCCAGGCGCGGGCGGGTGCTAGCGAGGACGGAAGGGCCAGCCCTGGGCCCGTTTGCCCCCCTCCCCTTCCCGAGCCCCGAGCTAATTACGCGGTTTTTCAAATGCAAAGCGGCGGCAGAAAGTGAGATGATTTCTGGGCCGGCGCTTCGGGGACGAGGCGAGCGAGAGGACGGCGAATGGAAGAAAGGGCTGACTTTCTTTGCGAGCTTGGCGGGGACCTTTGAAGTCGGGCGCGTCGGCGGGGGGGCCAAGTACGAGGACGGGGAGGGGGGGCGCCCGGGCCGGAGAAGATCGTGTTAACGAGATGGCCTCTAAAGACGAATTAAATGGCGGGAGAAAAGAAACGGGATGGGAGACTCCCCTCCTTTCACTTGAATTCCTCAGCTCGGCTCTTCGGAGGGCCTGGAGTGCGGGGGTCCAAATGTGCGCGGCGGCGGCGGCGGGGTCACCCGCCCTTTAGTCGCACATCCCGCCGCCTGAATGGGGAGGTCGGGGACTTACACCGCCACGGCGGGTCAGAAGTGGCCCGGATTACACCGCGCCTCTAAGCCGCCCGCACGCCACTGTTTTCGTGTTTGTTGTTCGGCCGCCAAGAAAAGGAGACGGGCGGGGGAATTAGCGCAAAGCTCCGGAGATGAATGGCCATCTTATTCGCACCTCTTCTTGGAACACCCCCCCCCCCCGCACGCACACACCTCTAAAAAACACAGCTCTCATTTGTTGCGGCAATGAAAGCGCGTTAGGGTCGCCTTTGTGCGCACAAAAGCCGGCTCCCCTCCTGGCTTTCACGCCCCTGCTGGAGCAACAAGGGAATTTGCGTCGCCCCCCCACAACCGCCACCTTTGATTGGAGAGTTGTGCTTCTCTTTCTTGATTAATCAACTGAGTCCATGCTCTATAATCCCCCCCTACAAAAAAAAAAAAATCCCCAATAAAACCAGCTAACGTCTTCAGAGCGACAGGTCCTAGCTTGCGCGTTTTACTAAAAAAGGACAAAATATACAAACTTTTTTTTTGTCCCTTGAGAGCCACCATACTTTCCTCATTGGGTCGTTTATCGATTGGCATGGCGCGACTTCAATGTCAGAACAGAGGAAAAAGTCATGGCGCCATATTTTAGTCGTTGAAATTTAATAGCCGGCATCAAAAAAAAAAATCTGTCTTCAAAAGAATGCTTATTTATCTACAGTCACTTAAAAGGTTGAATCATTGTGTTGTATGTTGTCTAATCCTTTGATCTTGGTGTCAAAGGAATTTCAAATTATTGAAAGAAGGCACTCGGGAGCTGAAATTTCAGCCTGATACTGACAACATGTCACAGTTCAAAACGTCATCACATAACTTTGTCCAATCTTTGATTTTTACGTCATAGGCATTTCACACCAAATGGAAAACTGATAGAACCACTAGGGAGCTGAAATTTCACCCAGCTTTCAACGTGTCAAAGTTCAAAATGATCACTCAGTTATCACATAAATTTGTCCAATTCCTTGACTGTCACATCAAAGGCACGTAGGGAATATAAAATGACATTTTCATTTATTGTGTGTCCCATATGTGACAACGCTCACCCCTATTTTTTTTTTTTTTTTTTTAAGACTGAACCCTATCCATACAAAGAAAAATATCCAAGCCTACTATATTGTACAAGAACATACACAAAGACCCCAAACGTCTTTGGGGAAAATGGAAGGTAAAATCTCATTTCTGGAAAGGACAATGTATGTCCTGCATGTGACAACAATCGCCCCTCTTTTTTTTTTTTTTTTTGAAACGAAACACTGTAGTTTATTCTTACAAACAGAAACAACAAAGCTAATTCAATCAAAGTCTTGCAAAACCAAAGGAGGAAAACGTATTTTGGATCCTGGGGACCTCGAAAGTTCTGGCCGTGTCCTGTGCGTGCCAACAATCTACCCAGTCTTTTTATAATCATTCCATACAAAACTGAATGAACTGTCCCAAGGATTCGTTTACATGCCACAACAAGTATAATATATATTTTTTTTCATTCTAATAATTGCCGCTGCCGCGTGTGGACGGCTTAAGATAACGAGATGGAAGTTCTAAAAGGGGCTTGTATCAAAAATATTGACCAAAATGGCAGCGTTTCAAATTTTCCGTTTCAAGCGATGGGGCGCAAACGACATCCCCGAGACTCGGAGTTTCTCCACCTTATCAGCTTGGCGGCGTTTGATGGGTCCCATGTGGGGTTTTCATTGAGCGTTCTACAGAGGCTCTGCTGACAAGTGCCTGGGGGGGTCGGAGGGGGGGGGGGGTCGACCGCTAGCGATAAACTGGTAGATGGGGGTGCGCCAAGCGGCGGCGATAAATCACGTTCCGGGGCTAATCTATTTAGCACGCTCTCGCCATTATCCCGTGGCACAAACAGCTAATTAATGAAGTCATTCCACAATGAAGAGGTTTGGAACTAGCCCATTTAAAATCACTACAGCACACAAACACGTGATTAAACCGTCTATTTAAGCGTACATGCTAACGTTAGCCTAGCCGCTTTATTTTTTCTTGACAGATCCAGCAAGTGCTGCGTTTATTTATAACGGACTATATAAACTATATAAACGGACTACATAAACGTGCATGCTAACGTTAGCCTAGCAAGTGCTGTTTTTATTTATCACGGCCTATAAAAACGTACATGATAACGTTAGCCTAGCTGGGCCCTTTTTAGAGTCTAACAAGTGTTGTTGTCGTGGCCGTTTTGCCGTCATCCCTTTTTCTCGTCTTGTCCCAGGTTCCCCAACAGATGTTAATTTTTCTGTTGTTGTCTTTTCTTTTCTTATTGCTAGTCCCCAGATTCCCCGACCGAGTTTTTTTTTTTCTTTGTTTCCTCCTTTTCATTGATGCATTGGATGCGTGTTGGTTTTCCTTTTTTTCCGCTAAATGTTTTATTTATTTAAAAAAAAAAAAAAACAGCTCCCCGCTCCCATTCCTAAAAATACAATTTAAAAAAACTCCCAATAGGCAAGATGGACTAAATGATGTGCGAGAGGCTACGAGCTAAAAAAAGAACAGCACGGCTCCTCTCGCCCACCGGGGATAAAGCGGTCGTGAGGAATTAAAGAAGAAGAAGAAAGAGGAAAAAAAAAAAAACGGCGCTGCGGAAGAAGGTTAATTAGCTTGGCAGCCGTGGATAGTGAAGATACCGCGGTACAAACAATTATTCCATCACTATTATTTGATTAAAACAACACAGCGAGTTTTATTCCTGGCGGCCTTTGACCTCCTTTTTTTGTGTATTTTATGAAGACAATTAAAACAAGATTGGCACAAGCAACTTGGCGAGTAAAAGTGGAGGAATCAGGTTCAAGTTGGGATATTTTCCTTGTAAAAATATAAATAAATAAACTTTGAGCATAAAGGGAGAGCGGGTAAAATTAGCATAGTTTGCTAACTGACTGTAACAGCAGATTCTCCGTTTTCACAGTTGACATGTACGCAGTAAATTATGCCTAATTTTGCAAACCATATTTAAAGATACTGTATGACTGACTTTTTGACATTAGCTAAAAAGGGGTAGTGACTAGCATAACTTAACTGCCATTTTTCCAATTTCAGGAAAGACAATGAAATGATTTTATTTTTGAACTGCCCTAATTTTGAGAAACATTTGGTCAACGTGTAGATTTTTGGCCCAAAAGATGTAGCCGCTAATGTTAGCATAGTTTAAACACGTTAAAACAGTAGCGTTGTCAATTAATGAGGATTTATTAGACTCGTTTTAAACCTACAAAACCACGTAGCGGCTAGCATTAGCATCATTTCAGCCAGCTGGCTTTTTTTTGAAAGACCGCAAAAGTATTTATCTCGCGGAATGGCGAAATTCCGACGTCGCAAGCGTATTTGATGTCTGCCGCGTGCATCGAAAGACGCGCTTTTGCTTTAATCGCCTTTCGACTAAATGAAGCACAAAGCCACGCCCACTTGGGGGTCAGCCATCACGGTGTGGGAACAACCTGGCTGAAGAGCCAAAAGAAAGAAAAAAAAAAATCATCGCGGCCGAGTCACTGATGGGGTTTTTGTCTCGTCAACTTTATTTTCTCCTCAGTGGACGCGGCTCAGACGACTCAATCCACTCCATCAGATCACAGCTCATCCCCTCAAATCCTCCCCTTTGCTTCCCTTTCTTTCCCCTTTCTCCTCGTAATGCCCAATCCCGCGTCGGTACACAAGGCCTCCTTTCAGTCGCCGTGTTTCTGGAGGTGGCCTCATTAGCCCGAGATGTTTTGTTTGTTTGTTCCTCTCTTAAAGAAGCTCAATTGAGCAGCAGGCGGCAAACCCCAAAAAAAGAAGGAGGGGGGGGTTATGAGGTGGGGTGACATGGAGCTGAGGACCCCGAGGTCTCCGGTGCTCTAATGCCATCTTTCACAAAACTGAAAAGTGGATAAAATGAGCCGAATGTGCAGTTCAAAGCATCATGCTAGCCTTCTGCTGCGTTTTCGGGCATGACTTCCCGAGACTTTTTTGTGGGTCTACTCCTGTTTCATACACGTAGCAAATTTCGTAGTGCTACGTCAAACTGGATCCGAGGGCTGAATTTTTAAAAAAAGGGATGGCAATTTGGCTTTTGAAGGGACTTGGATAAAATGATCGGAAAATTTCCACTTCAAACCACCATGCTAGTCGTCTGGTGGGTTTTCGGGCATGGCTTCTTGAGACTTTTTTGTGGGCCTACTCATGATTTATATGCGTAGCGATTTTCATAGTGCAATGTCAAACTGGATCCGGGGGCTGAATTTGTAATAAAGGGGTGACAATTTGACTGTTGTAGAGAATTGGATAAAATGAGCCTAAATTTTCCATTTCAAACCACAATGCTAGACTTCTGGTGTGTTTTCAGGCATGGCTTCTTCAGACATTTTTGGAGGTCTACTCATGGTTTATACACGTAGCAATTTTCATTGCGTTACGTCAAACTGGATCCGGGGGCTGAATTTTTAATAAAGGGGTGACAATTTGACTTTTGTAGAGAATTGGATAAAATGAGCCTAAAATTTCCATTCCAAACCACAATGCTGTGTTTTCAGGCATGGCGTCTTGAGACTTTTTTGTAGGTCTACTCATGGTTTATACATATAGCAAATTTCGTAGTGCTTAGTCAAACTGGATCCGGGGGCTGAATTCTAAAAAAAGGGGCGACAATGTGACTTTTGTAGAGAATTGGATAAAATGAACCAAAAATTCCCACTTTAAACAATGGTAGCCGTCTTATGTGTTTTCGGGCATGGCTTCATGAGACTTTTTTGTGGGTCTACTCACGATAGATGCATCTACCAAATCTCATATTGAAGTAAAACTGTCATCCCATGTTGAATTTTCCAAAAATAAAACAAGAAAAACAAATCAATCACACCACACGCTCAGGCTGGAACAATAAACACTTTGTCAAATGAATACTCTGACACTTACGTCGTGGTATTCCGCAGGGGGAGATATTTCTAGCCGTGATATTTATTTACAAGTGGTAAATGTCATCTTGTTATTTCCTCTCGCAGACTCGACCGTGCCGGGTAAGAAATAACAACAGAAAAAAGTTTGTGTTTATCAGAAGACATTTAAAAACAAAAAAAAAGGAAAATTTTTGGCTTTCACGCTAGCAACCGAAAAAATTCCAACTATTCCGCACACACTGGGAGGCGGCAAATTAATTATTGGTCAGCTTTTAAATCTGGCGGAAGGACAGCCTGTTGTTGCTGCAGAATGGCTTTGTAATTAAAAGGAGCTGAGCTACGGGCGCGGCGGCAAAGGCCACACATCAGACGCCGGACGCCCCCCACCCCCACCCGCACGCACGTCCATGCGGCGAGGAACATCAGGCACCCCGCGCCATTAAGTTGATTGCGCAGATGCGTTTATTCGTTGAGAGTTGTAAAGATTACTCGACTATTCTCTGCTTTTTAATGTGCACTTAGCTGGCTGATTTAATGACTCGCTGTCGCTTCACGTTTGGGCTGCCGTGCCAAAAGGACAAACGTGCAGCTACTGGGCAGAATATTAGGTACATCCCCGAAATCTGATGAAATATCATGACCAAGCAGCGGTACCTCGGGCTATGAAATTAATTTGTTCCGGTAGTCATTTCATCATGTGAATTTTTCATAAGTAGAGCCACTTTTTACATGTAAAAAGCCGAATCCGTTCCAAGCCCAAAAAATGCTCCTAAAGTCTTCAAATCACAGGTGTCAAACTCAAAGCCTGGGGGTCAGTTCCGGTCCGCGAAATACTGATTTGACTTCATGTCTGTGGTTAAAATATCAACCTAGTAAGTTTTCTTCAACTTTTAAAAATTTGCAAGGAGAAAAAAAACAAAGATTGTGTTGTTCGCAAGCTCTCTTTTGAACAGTTTTGACGATCCCTGATTTCAAAAATAGGTAAGTGTGTACTCAGTAGGTGTGCACACACTAGGTAACACATAAAATTAATTTCACTTCAATCATTTCGGCCCTCTGACAGAAACTATAACTACAATGTGGCCCGCGATAAAAACGAGTTTGACACGCCTGCTTTAAATGAATAATATGAATCTTAAAAAATGCATTTTAAAAAAAACATTAGGTGACAATTGGCTTGTGTAGGGAATTGGATAAAATTTGCCTAAAATTGCCACTTCACACCCCCCCTTGTAGCCTTCTTGTGTGTTTTCAGGCCCGGCCTCTTGAGACTTTTCTGTGTATCTACTCATGCTTTATATGTCTACCAAATTTCACATTGCTATATCAAACTGGATTTGGGGGGCGAATTTTTAAAAAGGACTGACAATATGGCTATTGTATGGAAATTAGCCCAAAAAAATTGCGACTTCAAACCCCCCCGGTAGCCTTCTAGTGTGTTTTTGGGGATAGCTTCTTGAGACTTTTTTGTAGATCTACTCATGATTTATGCGTCTACCAAACTTTATATTGATAAGTCAAACTGGATTTAGGGGCTGAATTTTTAAAAACGGGTGCCAATTTGGCTCTTGTAGGGAAATTAGCCCAAAAAAACTGCCAAAACTGGTAGCCTTCTGGTGTGTTTTGGGGCCTGGTTTCCTTATGGTCTACTCATGATTTATACGTTTAACAAATTTCAGCCCCCGGGCCATAGTTTGGACACTTCTGGACTAAGGAATCCTTTTCAAGGTGTATTTTAATGATGAAAAAGGGGCAAAGAGTGGTATTTTTTTCCAATAGATGCCTATTGTTAAGAAAAAAAAGCAATGTAAGACTTTTAAAGACTTGGAAAAAAAAAGAGTTGCGAAGCAGAATTGAGAGCAGAAGACGCTTCACAATTGATTTGATATGACTGCAGACGTTGTCTACCTCCCTGGGCAATGACAACGGGATACCTCTTCTTTTCTTTTTTTTTTTTAAGGGGATAGCGGTAAAAATGATTTTTTTTTTTTTTTTGGTGCCAATTTTCTTGCCTCCGCCGCTCTTCTTCTTCAAACAAACTTGCTCCCGCCTCCTTCTCCTTTCCTATCTCCTTTTGCCTGCCTGCACACCTCCATCCCGTTTTTTTTTTTTTTTTTTATCGCCGCCTCCTCCCTCTACACTTTCTTCTTTCTCCATCCATCTCCTCCTCCTCTTCTTCTCCTTCTTTCCCTCCCTGCACCCGGCAAGCACCCCGCTCCACTCCATTTTTCTGCACATGCGATTTGCCTAACAATAAGTGGCTCTGCCCAAGGTCAGATAAGAGAAGCACAGCCCAGGAAGCCACAGCCACTGTTTCTTTCATCCCGCTTTTTTTTTTTTTTTTTTTTTTTTACCCCCCCCCCCCTCGCTCGCCCTCCTCACGGCTTCCGAATTATCTCGGCGGCACATAATAATAATTACTGAGGACGGCAACAGCGAGATAAGAGCGAGGCAGCTGAAATGGCGAGCGAGAGAGAGAGAGAGAGAGAGAGAGCGAGAGAGAGAAGGTTAGAAAAAGCGAGCAGAAAAAAAGAAAGAGGTAAAAAAAATAGTGACGGAATGGCGGGAAGCAAGAATTAGCCCAGGGGTTTGTAACGAAACAAAAAAAACGCAAGGTTTTCTAAAAAGAAAGTCATCAAATGGGCCAAAGTTGCGCAATGTGAGGAAAAAAAAAGTTCTGTCATCTTAGAGGCTCAAATAAAACAAACTCGTTTCAGTCTTCAAACTCATTCAATGCCAAAGACGTCATTTTACGTTTTTTTTTTAAGAGGCCAGACATCTTTTTTCATTTTTTTAATCATTGGCGAAAAGTGTGACTGAAAATGGCTAGAACTAAAGTCATCAATTTCTTTAGATATAATATAATAAAACAAATAATATCTTTAATTAAAAACGATTTATAAATAATATAAAACAATAATATACATTACAAAATACAACATCGATTACTTCAGTACTTTCATACCAAAGGAAATCAATTACTTTAGCACTTGCTATCTAAAGAAACTTTTTACTTTAAGCAATTAGGTAATTAAGTAATGAAGTAATCAATTACTTTATAAAGTAACGTAATCAATAAACTACTTTTGCACTTTGGCATCTAAAGCAATCAATCACCTTAGTACTTGCTACCTAGTGTAAATGATTCTTTTAGTTAGCAATCAATTGCTTTACTACTTCAGTATTTGACTACTCTAGGTAACAAGGCGATTACTTTGGATAAATAAGTATTTTAGTACTATTAGCTCATTACTTTAGTACCCAAAATAATTGATCAATTGAATACTTATTACCTAAAGTAACTGATTAAGTATGATCAATTACTTTCGCAGTTTAAGTACTTAAATAAATTACTTTATTACTTCTGTACCTAAATTAATTTTATTTTTTTATTTTGGAATTGACAAGTGAACAACAATAGTCAAGAAATGGATGGGAGATTGTGAAAACAACACATTTGTTTGAATTACATTTCCCGGGTTCAATTCTGACCTTCCTGTGTGGGGTTTGCATGCTCTCCCGGTGCCCGTGTACTCTGGTTTCCTCCCACATTCCTCAAAACATGCCTGTTAGATATATTGGACACTCCAACTTGCCCTTGGGTGGGTTTGTGAGTGTGATTGGTTGTTTGTTCTTGTGTACCCTGTGATTGGCAGTTCAAAGTGACCCCGCCTACTGCCCAAAGACAGCTGGGATAGGCTCCAGCGCGCCCCTAGTGAGAATAAGCAGCTAAGAAAGTAGGGTTAATGCGTCCAATTTAGGAGAAAAGTTACTGACTGTAAGCCAGAGGTCCCCAACCAGAGGTCCCCAACCAGAGGTCCCCAACCAGAGGTCCCCAACCAGAGGTCCCCAACCATCCAACATTTCTCTTTTGGTTTTTTTTTTGCGTTGAAGCTCACATTTTGAAGCATAAAAGTAGTTGACTCACATCTGTGGACTCACGTCACTTCGTGGCGGGATGCAACCAATCACGGCGCAATTGACTTCCTGCGACAAAAATCAGAAAAACAAAAAAAGTGATTGGAAGCAATTACTGTGTAATAGGATGTGAGGTAATTGGATATTAAGAGAAAAACAAACAAAACAAAAAAAAAAAAATCTTAAGTGAAATGGCTTTGGAAAGTCATGTGATTTTCAGGCAAACAACATTTTCGTCCGCTCCCGTCGCGATCAAAGTCGACGCTAAATAACGGAAATTGCTTTTTTTTCTTTTTTTTCTCCCGGTTAATACCGCCGTACGGCTCACTGGCGTTTCTGCACCTGAGACAAGTCGCCGACGTCGGAGTGCTTCTCGGCGGGCGGCAAATTGTCACTTTGCCGCCACGCTTAGCGTACCCCCCCCCCCCCCCCCCCCCAAAAAAAAAAGTGTCACGCTGCCATCGCGCGGAAATGGAGGAGGATCATTTGTTCCTTGATGACTTGGCTATACAAGCGCACAAAAACACACACACACACGCTGCGTGTGTTCGCGCAACAATTTAGAACGATTTAAAAAAAAAAAAACGTCCAGTGTGTTTATGATTTTTTTTTTTTTTTTTGGTTGAATGAAAATAACAAAAAGTCAAATCAATGCAGAACACACACACAAATATGTAACATCAACCACGATTTTAGGGGTGGTTAGGGGTTACCTAAAAAGTTTTTTTTTTTAATATGGTAATTGAAGATATTTGAAAAATTATCCTCTCAAAGACAGCATACAATGAAAGAAGAAATGGCCTAAAATTATTACTTTTTTTTTCATGTTATATTTATGGATGGACCCCCCCCCCCCCCCCACAAAAAAAAAAACTAGAAAACCTATAAAGTAGATTTAGTGCACAATAGTGACAATTTAGTAGGCTAATACATATACATGTAAAAGTTTAATAAAAACTAAAACGAGATTTGGGTATTTTTAGGGTGAGGTGAGTGCATGATGAATGGCAAGAAAAGAAAACAATGCACAGCAACACAGGTGCACCGATTGACAATCCCAATAAAAAAAAAAATGGCCGGTGTGTCAGTCCGCAGCTCGCCAGCCACCTGACCCTTGAACTCTATATCTGAGGGTGCACGGTAAGCTGGCGTAGCCTCAACCTACCAGTGCCCCCCCCCACCCCCCGAACCCCCAGAGGACCCGCTATCAGCCGGCCCGAGCACTTCTGCAGAGGCCTGATATCCAGGCTGGATTGAGAGGGAGTGGGAGTGGATTGGGGGGGGGGGGGGGTTATATGGTGATGGAGGGGAGGGGTCGTTGGAGGGGGGGGGTTGTGATTTACAGCGCGAGACGACGCGGGAATAAGAATGAGCTTCGCTTGTGTATTTGTGTTTGCTGGATGTCTTTGAACGCAGCAGCACCCCCCCCAACTTAGCCCCCCCCCCATCCTCCTCTCTCGGCCTGCGTGTCGTGATGACTATCAGCAATGTATTATTACTTCAAACCGTGGCAGATTAGCCCTCCCCACCCCTACTCGATCCTCCCCTATTCCCCCCCCTCCCTCCCCGATTCTTCCTCCTGGTCCTTACATCCACCCCCCCCCATCACTCCCTCAGAATGCCGTAAAGCCATTCTGGCCTCCTCTTATCTCCCGACTCAGGCCCTGTCACACGGCTGACCCGTGAACTCCGCATCCTGACTGGGGGGTGGGGGGTTGGGGGGGGCGGAGGAGGATGGATGGGAGGGTGCGGGAAAGAGGAGATAGGGAGAAGCACGGATGGTTTGAAGGAGCAAAATGAGAAAGTTCGGAAGAGGGAGGCGGGGTGGGGGGGTGAAGAGAATTGCACGAGGTAAGAGGACGAAAGCGGGGGAGACGAGGATTTTAGGACTTTATTTTCTGAAACGTCATTTGAACTAAGTCGCTGCCGGCCAAGTCAAACGGACGTCTATAGTCGCCAATGGCATTGAATGAGTTCATATCGTAGCGGTAGGAATAATTTGTTTACTCATTTAGTAGTTCGAGTCTTTGTCATTAAACATGGCAAATATTAGTTGCAAACCAGTTTTTTTTTCAGATTATAACCAGCAGGGGGCAGTCAAGCATGACGCGTGCCCAGACTGCTCGTCAAGAAGAAGAAAATCAAACGGAAGACGGAAAACAAAAAAGGCAGAGGAAACAAAGATAATAAAGATGAGGAAGACGAAGTAAAAGGAAGGAGAGGAAGAAAATGAGGAAGAGGAGGAAAAACAAACAAAGAAGACAGATGCAGAGGAAGAGGAGAAAGTGGAAAAGACAGAGAAGAAGACAAAGTGGAAGCGGAAGAACATGAGAGGACAAAGATGAAGAAGTGGAGGTAGAAGTGGAAGGGGGGGACAAAGAAGAGGAAGACAAAGAAGAAGAAAAAGTAAAAGCAAAAAGAAGAGAAAAGCAGAAGATGAGGAAAAAGGTAAAAGACAAAGATGAGGAAAAAGATGAAAAACCAAGAATGAAAAAGAAGCAAAAATAGAAGGAAAAATTGAGGAACAAGACATAGAAGAGGAAAGACAGAGAAGATGAAGAAAAAAAAGAAAAGAAAAAGAAAGAAGTAAACAAAAAAGTAGAGGAAGACAAACAAAGAGATGAAGACAAAGATGAAAAAGAAAATGAAAAAGCAAAAGTAAAAGAAGAGGACAAACAAGAAGAAAAAGTAGGAGGAAGAAAACAAGAAAAATGGAAAAAGAGCAAGAAGACAACCGAGATGGAAAAGAAGAAAAAGAAGACAAAAAAGAAAAATCAGGAAAAAAAGAGAAGGAAGAATTAGCGAAACATGAAGAAAAAGATGAAGATATACAAGGTGAAAAAAAGAAAAGAAAATGCAAGAGTAGAAGAAGAAAAAGAAGACATAGAAGAAGAAAACAAAGACGACAAGGACAAACAAGAAACAGGAAACAGACAAAGAAGAAAAAATAATACATTTACATTTAATGGATATTTTAAATAAATAAATAAATATATATTTAAAGGTAATATATATGGCTTCTATTTTTCATTTTATAAAACTTAAAAAAATGCTCTCCGTAGTATTACAAAAAATATATCCCATCTGAAAAAAAATCCCAAAATGAAATGAATGAATGAAAAACATTCTACATAAACATACATAAACATATACACATTTACATACATATATATACACATATATATACATATATATATATATATATATATATATATATATATATATATATATATATATATATATATATATATATATATATATATATAAATATATATATATATATATATATATATATATATATATATATATATATATATATATATATATATATATAAATATCAAATATATATATTAAACACATAATGTATCATACATAATATGGATGGATGGATATACATACATAAAAAATAAAATAGTCTGAAATTCGGAGTCAACAAAATCAAATTTTAAGATTAAAATGACACTTTTTATAAATATATATACTTTTTAAATTTTTATACACTTTTTATACATACATACATACATATATATATATATATATATATATATATATATATATATATATATATATATATATATATATTTGGTCATTTTTGTTTCACAAAACTTATATATTCTTTGGACATTCACATATTTACAAAAAAAAAGCAGTATAACATAAAAAATACGAACGATATAAAAAGCCACACATATTTCCTCAACAATTCCGCGAGCGGCTAATTAGCATACTCGGCCGGCGCGCCGCCGGCTAAACGGCGCGGCCGGCGGCGGCGGCGGCGGCGCCTTATCTTTGCGTTTGTAGCCGCACACCTGCCAGCGGCTGACTGCTAACCCTCACAAAAATAGAAATAAATAAACGGCGCATCATTTGGGCAGATTGATTAGAAGCGGGAGCGAAGTTCTTGCGCATTAGCGCGCGGTGCGGAGGCCCTGCCGGGGCCCGATAGGCGCCTTATCTGGCGCCGCGGCCGATAAGGCGCAACACGCCGCCGCCGCTGCGCGCCGAGAGGGCGTCGCCGCTAATATAGCCCCGCCTCCCATCACTCTCCCTTTCTCGCCCTCATTTGCATTTCCCTCTATTCCCTTTGCCGCTGTCCGCTGGGCCGGTTTGCCCCCCCCCCCCCTTCACGCCTCTCTCAAGGAGGGGGGGGGGGGGGGGGGGGGGGGGGTCACGGGGGAGACAATGCAAACACGGGTCGTGTGAATGGCGGCCGGGAAGAGGACAGCTGTTGGAGATGACAGCGATGGCTGTTAAAATGCAATCTGTCTCTCTTCCCGCCCGCCGGCCTGTTGCCCCCCCCCCCCTACACTTAATATCACGCCTGTTTGGCTTCAAGTATTTTATCTTTTTCCACCCGGGCCTTGTCTACGCCTAACCAGAGCTATTTAAAATCGCATATTCTTAAAAAAAAAAAAATGTGCTGCCACACGTTTACAAGCATGCCACGCCACTAGGCGGCGGTA
The DNA here is from genome assembly GCF_059441005.1 of Hippichthys cyanospilos. Taxonomy (NCBI): domain Eukaryota; kingdom Metazoa; phylum Chordata; class Actinopteri; order Syngnathiformes; family Syngnathidae; genus Hippichthys; species Hippichthys cyanospilos. Next base: position 17,957,528 of record NC_142383.1, on the reverse strand, counting down.
GTGTAGCCAAATTTCATCCGCTCTTGATGTTGGGAGGAAGAAGATAGCGGCAGGACCTGTAATCAGACTGGAAAGAAAATCTAATCAAGTTATTGACCGCTCTCCTCGTGAGAAATCAAAAACGAGTTGTCTTCCTTCCTGTTTGTTGTTTATTAAATGTTCTAGGTTGCTTGAAGATAACATTAATGTTGGTCCTTTTAACATAGAGTATGATAAATATAGCATAAAGACAGATGTATATTTAAACAAGAAAAATTGATATATAAATAAATAAAAATCTATTTTTAAAGTCTCAATCCTTTCCACACAAAACGGTCAAATTTAAATTCAAGTTATGAGACTCAAGTAATTTTTTTTAACCATGAATTTTTCTATGTGTACTAATTGTTTTTTTTTTTGTTTTTTTTTGGGGGGGGGGGGGGGGGTAGAACGCGAGTGAGCGTAAACAAGCAGCGGCATCAGCTCAAGTGCTGATTAAAAGCAAGCGGCGGGCAGAGTTGGCCGGTCAAGTGAGCACTCGACGGCGACACCATTGCTCGCCCATGGCAAAATATTGATTTTAACGGCTTTGGCGAGCGGAACCTGGCCAAAGTAAAAATGCTAAACGCGAGTCAACAAAACAATAATTATTGACCCCAAATGCACCTGCCGCCCATTGCCGATTTCCGTTCAAACATGCCGTGCGTTTATCCTCTCTTTCAATCAAGGCTATAAACCAATCAGAGAACATTACCTTATCCGCACTCTACGTGCGCTGGCAGCGAGAAACCAATCAGAGAATATGATGTAAAATGTGCAGTATGTACGCTAGCAGCAATAAACCAATCAGAGAACATTCTGTAAAACATGCAGTACATATGCTAGCAGCGATAAACCAATCAGAGAACACTACCTTATATGTACAGTATGTACGCTAGCAGTGATAAACCAATCAGAGAACATGATGTAAAATGTGCAGTATGTACGCTAGCAGCGATAAACCAATCAGAGAACTTTCTGTAAAATGTGCAGTACATATGCTAGCAACGATAAACCAATCAGAGAACATTACCTTATACGTACAGTACGTATGCTAGCAGCGATAAACCAATCAGAGAACATTATGTTATTACAGTACAGTATGTACGCTAGCAGCGATAAACCAATCAGAGAGCATGATGTAAAACGTGCAGTAGTAATGCTAGCAGCGATAAACCAATCAGAGAACATTACCTTATATGTACAGTACGTATGCTAGCAGCGTTAAACCCATCAGAGAACATTACCTTAAATGTACAGTATGTACGCTAGCAGCGATAAACCAATCAGAGAACATTATGTTATTACAGTACAGTACATATGCTGGCAGCGCTCAACCAATCAGAGAAGATCATATAATGTGTACAGTACATGTGCTTGCAAATATAAACCAATCAGAGAAGATGACTTATTAACACTAGCAGAATTCATAGTGCTTTAACTTTGCAGTTGTTTTCTTCTTCCATGTTTTTATTCCTCAGAAAATCACGAAGCATTTTGTACAGTCCCCCCCTGTCGGGCATTTTTTTCGGATATCTTGGAAGGCTCGCGAGCGCGAAGCGTATTTTGTTACGATAAGTCGGAAAGCCCAAACTATTCAAACGGCGAACTGTCGAGGCAGATGGCCGTCCACTCGGAGCTTGGCTGTTGGCCCCATCAAAAAAAAAAAAAAAACAAGCTCGGGTCACGTGCGTGCCCGTGGGCGACCCGTTCTCCTTTTTTTTTTTTTTTTTCTCCAGAAGCTGGCTGTGAAAATCGCTCAGGGGCAAAACTTTAACATTTGGCGTGTCACTGCAAAGAAGAAGTGGGCTAAAGTCACTTTGGAGTTGCCGCGGAAACAAATCTGATGACATTTTTGACTCAGAGAGTCCAAATATGGTCAATAGTGTCAATTTACGTTTGCGTTTATGCTTTTCCACAAATCGATATCATTGGTCACTTCACACACTTGGTTTTGATGACACAAGAGTTGAGTATTGACACTGGTATCGATCTGAAAAAAGTGGTATCGAACTTCCCAAGTTTTATTCTCATTATACTTCCTAGACCACATGCAATTTTAAGAAAACATTTTGGTATGGCTGAAATTTCATACATCAAAAATCTAAGCGGTATCGGTATTTGGTATCAGTACCTTTAGCTACTTGTACTTGGTATCATCCGACAGAAAAACTGGTAGCGAACCTCCCTAATTTGACCTTGCTACTTCCAAAAACAAAACTTTTTATTATCTGTAAATTGACTGTGAAGCTTATTAAACATTTTGGTCTATTTATAATACGCTTTGAGTGAATTCTGCATTTTTTTTTCCTAGCAATGAGAACGTGCAAGAAAGGACGCGCCGCTTATTTGTTCATGCTAGCATTCATTTATTGCACATTGCCACGAGGAGAGAGAAGCGGGAGGTGTGTGTGTGTGTGTGTGTGTGTGTGTGTGTGTGTGTGCGTGTGAGATATCCACTGACAGCGGCAGATAAACACAAACCTGAAGAGAGAATATGATTTATCAAGTTGAAGCCATACACCCCGCCCCCCTGACAAAATCTGTTTGTTCCAAAGAAGAAGAAAAAAAAAACGTTCTTGAAAACAAGAAATATTGACTGAATACCACAGATGTGATGTACTTGGTATCAGAAGTCACCGATACCAAGTTTCGATACCTCGTGATACATAAAATGTCCAAATGACCAAAAATAAATAAATATAGCGTTTTCCCTTCAATTTTTGTCGAAATTCATTCATGTCCATTTTATTTGACAGTTTTTTTTCTATTTTATTACAATTTCTACTTGCAATTGTAAACTGCTAAAAAAAAGACTAGTATCGGCTGACATTGCGATTACCGATACCTTGAAAAAAGTAAGATATCAGCCCGATACCAAAAACCATTTACCCCAAAACGCATTATATTTTGTAACAATTTTCTAACAGAGGTCTCAAAATACTACAAATTGATTCTTGTAATTTTAACTTTTTTCCTCTAAATATTAGAAAAAATGTATTGTTTTAAATTTTGTATTTTTTTATACAAATGAGAATTGATAATATATTAATTATTTTTTTAATAACAACTTTAAACATAAAACACTTTTTTTGGTAACAATTTTCTCTTAGTATTACAAATTAATTACAAAGTAATTTTAATGTTTTCTTCGTACTATTATACACCTGTTTTCTCATAATACTGAGAATTTGTATTAAAAATTACAACTTGATTCTTGAAACATTGTATTTTTTATCATCTCTTCCCTTCAAATAATCTCAAATTTTTTATTTTGGGGGGGTGTGTTTTGTATTTGGGGAATTACGCCAATTTAACAATGTGTGGCTTCCTGTTCCAATTAGTTTGCTCTTGATTCGAAAAGAAAAAAAATGTACTGACCCTATCATGGCGATCAAATCAAGAAACCCTGATGCCACCTCATGATAACTATTATTTATTTATTTAGCACCCCGAACCCCCCCCCCCCCCCCCCCCCCCCCCCACCCACCCAAAATGAATGTTTTTATTGCGTAGCGGGCTGCGTTCCGGTTGAGTAGCGGGTGCAAATGAGTTAACTTGCCCCGGGCAGCGGCAACCCACGCTAGGCCCGAGCATGTACCGGCTCGCCACCCACCCACAAACACACACACGCACGCACGCACATACCTGACAATTAAAGCACAGCTTGGATGTTGCGTAGCGTCTGAGAGGGTGTTAGCGCCTTGTCTGCACGCTTCCTCGCCCCCGCCGGAGAGGCCGATTCAAGGCCAGAAGGTGTCAGACGCCCAGGAGTGGACCCCTGCTGGAGAGCCGGCGCACAAAGGAGAAATAATGATGCCGGGCAGACTTGCTGCGTGTGGATGTGTGTGCGCGGGAGGCGCGGGGGGGCGGGGGGGCAAGTGTTGTCTTGTTTATGTTTTGTTTGGACGCTGTTGATTGTGCCCTGGAACCTCCACGGCGTTTGATGAGTGTGACCTTGCCGAGGCGTTAACGAGATTTTTCGCGCCCAAATACGGTGTTCCGCCACACTTTTTTCCCGCCGCTTTGAGGAATCGAACCAGGAAACAAAGAACAGATTGAAATATCCAAATATTGCACTCCCACTTTTCGGGTGGCAAAGTCTGGGGTGGAGGGGGGGGGGGGCAAATTCCACCAAATTGGCTGTTCTTCACAACCGGGAAGTAGCAGAATGTTAGAAAAGCGAAAAACTTTCGATAGACTTGTACTTTAACGCTTGATCTTTTTTTGGCGCCGCCTCTGGCCGCTGTTGGTATTACATTTTGTAGTGAGGAAGGAGGGCGTGGCCTGAGTTGAGGACACTGAGGCCCAGGTGTGTTGCCCGAAATGAGCCAACACCTGGTGGATAACATGCCCCTCCCCCAAAATTTGTATTTTATTGCCGTTTCCTGCTGTCCTTCACCCCCCGAGATTGCGATTTTGGCCTGTTTGGCCGCCATTTTTCCCGGCGCCCAGCCTCATTCCGCCTCACTCACGGGGAAGAGGCGCTTCCCCAGAGGCGTCTACCGGTGTTAATTTCATCGGAGTCTTAACTCATTAAACGGAACGCCGTGGAATCTCACATGGATTCATGCGATCAACCCGGAAGGAGGATTCCTTCTCAAGTTTTTCCCTCCGAGGATTTATCTTTTGGAGTTTTTACCGGAGCGCGTACTTTCCACGCAAATGCGCACAATGGGTATTGATCAGGGTTACTTTTAACAGACCGCTGCGAGGTCCATTAACCTGCGCTGATGACAAAGCATTAAGAGACCGCCGCGTCTCCGGGGGGGCCGGCGGGGGTCTTTTGTGGCAAACATAATGACTCGCGGTGAGTGACGTCTCCAAATGATGTTTGCTACTTTTGGCGTTACGCGCCGCCGGGGCCTTTGTTGTCGCCGCTCGGCCCCGTCGGCGTCACTTCGCCAGCGTTCGACGCGGTAATTGACACTCGTCTCCCGTCGCCGCGGCAACCGAACACCTCCCTCGGACGACGGAAAGAGAGGAAGTAGAAAATCAACAATTAATGCGTTTAATGTCAATGACCCGGGTGCACAAAACTCAAGGACATCTCATCTTGTCTTATCTTCGCAGCCTGTTATGTGCGTTACCATGACGACCGAGCTCATCCAGTCGGTCTTTCCCACCCACTGCCCCCCGCCGCCGCCAAGCGCGTTCGAAGTAAAAAAAAAAAGGCTCAAATGACACCGCGCACGCCGGAAACACTATAGAATTCGGAATCGCGGGAAAGGGATCGGAAAAGACAAAGAAAAAGCCGAAGCGTCGCGTCGCGTCGCCGAGCGGGAACTTGTCTTTTGTCTGCAAAGTGTGAAAAGTGGCACGCCGGGCGGGTCCTCCGGGGAGGCTGGCGCGCACTCCGTCATGTCTTAGCAGCCTCCCCCAAACAGACTTCCTCCCTCCATAATTACCACTTATTAATTTTAAATGAGAGCCCTAACACGTTGCGCGGTATTAATACGGCCTGTTAATTCGCGGGGGTAATTTATGGGGTGTGCGCGGGGATGACGGGATGCCAGCCCGGTCCGCCGCGTCGTTGCCGAGACCGGAGGACGGCTCCCGCAAACGCCGCGCCGATGAAGAATACGAGAGGTTGTTGCCGCGGACGGTAACGGCCGCAGGTTCCTGCGGCTACCACTTTCGTTCCGAAATATTCCCCTCGGGCTTTCGGCTTTTGCTTTGTCCGGACTTATGAATATGGCGGGTTGTTGTCACTTGTGGGACGCAGCCAATACTTGCCAGAAATCCCTGCAGATCTCAGAGGTCTGCAATGCTCGTTATAAGATCATATCACCTATGATTTGGCAAGACATTTCCTGGATTTTTTCAGAAAGACATATAAAAAACATGGCAGATTGTTGTCACGGAGTAATCGCCAGAAGTTCCTGCAGCCACGACTTTCATTCGAAAATATTCCCCTCAAATTTTCAGATCTTATTTTGCTTTGTCCAGACTAAAGGCCGGACTTGTGAACATGGTAGATTGTTGTCACTTGTAGGACACAGCCAATACTTGCCAGAAATCCCTGCAGTATTGAGAGATCCCAGAGGTCTGCAATGCTTGTTATGAGATCATATCACATGTGTTTTGGCAAGACAGTTATACGACATTTTCTGACCTTTTTTCAGAAAGACATATCAAAAACATGGCAGATTGTTGTCACATGTAGGACACAGTCAGTACTAGCCCAAAATGACTGGAGTCATTAGGACTCCAAAGACCAAAATGCTCATTATAAAACTCCCCCCAGTGTTTTTGCAAGACTTTGTACATCTGTTTTTGTCATCTTTAGGTCAAACAAATAAAGACAGTGTTGTGTCATCCATGTCTGATTTTTGAAACCACATTTGGAGTGGTATCTCTAGGCGTATTTTATTCATTAACGCCTGAATAGAATCAAGTTATATTATTATTATTATTATTATATAATATTTTTTGCTGGAAAATCGCATCATAACAAGATGTTCCAATTCATTTGCCCTTAATTTGAAAAGAAACACGCTTTGTTAAAAAGCATGAAATTAGATTTGCTGGTGACACATTTAGTAATCGCCAGAAATGACTGGAATTGAAAAGATCCCTCCAAAAATGAATTTTGAGAGACTTCATGTTCCTTTTTGAAAGGATTGAAGTCAAACAAACAGCACGGCCATAACGAAGAATATGTGATATGAGATATGACTTTTTTTTCCCTCCCTTCTTATTATCATTCTTCTTTTTCCGCCGCTTTCATCCAATTTCGGGGAGGGGGGGGGGGGCTTTTGATGGCTGAAGTGGCGCTTGGCTCTGCTCGAGTATCTTCACGTCTGTGACCGGGCCTTCTATTCACTTGCGTGTGTGTGTGTGTGTGTGTGTGTGTGTGTGTGTGTGTGTGTGTGTGTCCGAGCCTGCAATTCACCAATTTCACCGCTAATTAGCCCACAAAGCCGAGCTGCGGGGCGGTGCGGAGGAGGGAGGTGTGGACGAGAGGGGTGGCATATGCGGGAGGTCCGGGCCTGAGGGCTGTGTGTGTGCGCGTGTGTTTGCGGGGGGGCTGACGGTGGCACAGCTGAGACACATGGCACAGGACCAGACAGACGCCTTTGTGTGTGTGCAAAGCGTATGTCACACTTTATGTGTGTGGAATGGGCCTTTGGTTTTTGCTGCATGGCGGGGGCCAAATATTGGATTCGACTGTCTTTGTGGGGACCTCTTGCACCTACGGGGACCAAAAGTTCAGATCTTTCTTTTTGAAACTTGCTTGTTTAGACTATAGTTTGGAAGTGGATTTTGGCTGAGGTTAGGGTACTTAGGGACTAGGAAATAAATTATGTCAATAGACGTCCCCACAAGTAGAGCCATACAAGCCTACTGTGGGTGTGTGTGTGTGTGTGTGTGTGTGTGTTTGTGCCCTTGGTTTTTGACTACATGATGGAGAACAAATCCCATCTTTGTGGGGACCTCTTGCATTTATTAAGAATATTTTGGAGCATCCCAACAATTTCTGACCGTCTGTGTGTGTATTGGTTTGATGTCCAAACTTGTTTTTCTAAGGGCCGCATACAAAAAGACGTGAGGGCCACATTTGTCAGTTTTTTTTTTTTACTTGAATAAATTAATCACTGTGCAAATGAACTCGGTCAATGGCAGTGATGTATTTTCACATTTTTTTTAAGAGTCCAGAAATTCAATCTCAGATAGAAAAACGTAAAAATACGTCTTTGGCATTGAATGAGTTAAGTATCTGGGATTGAATGTCTAGATTTAAAGAAAAAAGTGATGTAACAGATTTCAAATCTGCTTTCAAGATGAGACAAATGAAGTTTTTTTTTAGATCGCATTGCAAAATATATCGGTAATGTTCTTGTATGCCGTGAGCCACTAAAATGCGGATGGTGATCCACAAATGGCCCGCGGGCCGTAGTTTGGACACCTCTATAGTTTATCTTTAAGAGATCCGTGAAGATTCGGGACTCGCATAGGCGTTACGTCAATGGAATGTCCCCACAAGTATAGAACAAACAGTTTGTGCGCGTGTTATGAAGACTGCTGCGAGTTTTTTTCATTGACATAGGACATTTTGGAAAAGTGAGGACATTAAGGACGGTCCTCAAAAGTTCAGACCGCTTTTTGAGGGTCAAGACTCGCTTTTGGAGTGCAGCTTGAGTGGTGGCCATTTTGCATCCCGATATACGTATATACGTGTGTGTGTGTGCGCGCGCGTCTCACACTCGGTCCGTCTTAACGGGCCAGGCCGCTCCCAGCACGTCCAGCGCTCCCACTACGCCCACCGGCTTTGGCACCGAGTTTCGGGTTGGCCGCGTTTCTCCGCCGGCGCGCGCGCACCGCCAATATTTGGACTCGTCACGAGCTGGTGGAGTTCCCAGGAAAGCAGGCCGCCTGGCGCCGGGCCCGGCGCAAAGCAGGGTTTTTTTTCCCCCAAATGCCATTTGCGCGCCTTTTGTTTGGGCTTTAATGAGCATTTAATTGTACGTGTTAGCCATGTAGAAGATTTTGCCGTTTGCCAGATGATTCCTTTATTGAAAATCTTGGATTTGTCAAAACAAAAAGACTAATATGGCAGCGCTACACAAAATGGACTCTTATTTGCCAAATGCCTTTTATCTTAACTAGAGTAATGGGATCCTTTGTATTTTTGTCAGATACCGCGATAAACCGATATTTGGAACCGATGTTCATTTTTAGGAAATGTCGGCATCGTGAGAAAAAACGTCAAACTCCAACTTATTTTTGTTGAAATGTCTTTAAAGGGTAAATTCACCCGAAAACATCCACGACAGTAATATCAATCGATATCAGGGCATGACCGATTAATCGGCAAATCGGGCAAATATTTGCTGACGATTTGAAGCTATCGTTTTATTAATTGACAAATAATCCATTACAAAATTCAAATGGATAAAAAAAAGAGCAAAAGCAAGGTCATCGCACGACCGATTCATCGGCCATCATCGACAAAACAGACAAATATTTGAAGTTATTTTAGTTATTGAAGTAATTTGAATTTATCGTCTGCGTCATGTGGAGGGTAAATAAGTAGTCGACAAATAATCGATTGCAAAATTAAAATGGATTCATTCTGTAATCGATTATTTGTCGATTAATAATTTACCCTCTCCGACGAATAATCGATTGCGAAATTAAAATGGATTCATTTTGTGATCGATTATTTGTCGATTCATTATTTTAATTACAAAATTAAAATGGATCCATTTTGTAATCGATTATTTGTATCGATATTTGTACAATATGCAACTGGCCCAGGATTGACATAGAAAAAGGAGAGGTGCAATGAGTAATCGACAAATAATCGATTACAAAATTAATCTTATTTTTGACATTTTATTAATGACTTAGAAAAATTTAGAAGAATTTCAGCCTCTCAAAAGGAAATATTAGGAGATACGTGTTGACTTCATTTCACAAAGTTCAACAGGAAAAGAAATCATTTGAGTTTTGAATTTTTTTGGAGCTGAACGACGGCCATTTTTAGAAGGCGCGCAGAGAAAGCGGCCACGTAGTCAACAAATATGTAATTGAAGATGTGCGCGGCAGGTCCATTTGTTGTGCGGGCGCGCACTGTAAATTCTGGCTGTCATTTTTCCATTTTTGTTGATGCGGCCAGAAGACGCAATATTTCACCGGGATGTTTATTGCGCCGGGGGCCTTGAAGGACGCGCGGAATAAAAGACTAAAGACCGGATGGTCCTCCGGGTTCTTTGGGACCGCCGGTCCAGATAACCCCTTAACGATTATAGATTTAATCGTCGGATCGTCATCGTTGTTATCGTCGTCATCATCGTCGTCGGAGTCATCGTCAGAGTCGTCATCGCACGGTCGTCATCATCAGCCTCGTCGTCATCATCATAGTCGTCTTCCTCGTTCGCATTATCGGCGCGTTATCATGGTCGTCATCGTTTTGTTGACGTGGTGATCGGCGTCATTGTCGTCGTCATCGTCTCGGAATCCGTCGTCAAAGTCGCCATCATTGTCGTCGTCTTCGTCGCCGATGTCATCGTCATTATCGTCGTCGTGGTCGTTATCATCGTCATGGCAATTGTCGTCGTCACCATTGTCGCCGTCATCGTTGCAGTCATCGTATATATAAAATGGATACATTTTAATTAATAATAAAAGGAATCTTGTTAACTATAACCGTGGCGGCGATTCCGTCAACAAAGACGATGATGATCGTCGCCGTCTTCGACATCGTCATCACCATCATCATCGTCGTCATCTTCTTTAGCGTCGTCGTCTTCATCATCGTAATCTTCATCATCGTAGTCATCGATCGTCGTCGTCGTCATCATCACGTTATCATTGTCATCGTCGGCGGTGACGACCTTGATTCCGACGACGATGATGACGATGACGGCGATGATGAGACGACATCCGACGACTACGATGATGAAGACTACAAAGATGAAGACAACGACGATAAAGATGACGACGAAGATGATGGTGATGACGATGTCGAAGACGGCGACGATCATCATCGTCTTTGTTGACGGAATCGCCGCCACCGTTATAGTTAACAAGATTATATATATATATATATATATATATATATATATATATATATATATATATATATATATATATATATATATATATATATATATATATATGGGATGTGGGATTACTGTTACTTTTTGTGACACTTTTCGGGGTGCGACGTGGCGTGAAAGCGCAGCGGGAAGGATTTAGCGTGATTGCGCGTGTGCTCCGGACTCTCAAATCCACGCAGGCTGGATTTATCAGCGGCGTCACCAAAACGCCGTTTATATTCAATCCAGAGGCGTATATCTGCGGCTGCCCCATACGCCGAGCGCGGCCTACCAGACCGGACGGCAAATCAAGACGCCGCGGCGGGGACGGCAAAGTCAGGAGTATATTTCTTCCATAAAAGCGTCCGGAAGGGCCATTTTTTTATTTATTTTTTTTTATTAGCGTTTGAGCTAAGGGCCCGTCTTTTTATTATGTTCTCATTTGAATTATTTACTGGGCGAGATAAGAGCGCGGGGCCGTAAACTAACGGCGGCGCTCGCTAATGTTCCGCCGGAGCCCATTTAGCAGGGCGCCGCGGCAAAAGGCGGGAACGCCTCGGCGCCGGCGCGCGCGTGACTGATGGCCGCCGTCGTCCCGCCGCTGATGGATGAACGTCGCGGACGGCTTTGGGGCCGTATCGATCGCGGCCGTCGTCGCTGCTAGCCTCGGCGTTTTGGCCGAGGGGAGGGGGCGAGCGGGGGTGTTGATGAAGGGATGCGTGATGGGATGTTTGCACACTCGACGTTTTTTTTTTTTTTTTTCCCCGACTCGAGCTCGCGGTGATTAAGTAACGCGTCCCGTCGCTACGGAGCGCTCGATGAAACGTTAAACAAAAACAAGTCGATGGGGACGCGTTTCGCGCGGAGATTCGGCCAAGTTGGCATAGCCGTTGAGGATATTCATTCAGCCTGCGCGTTTCACACAGAACACCAAAAATGGGGGGATGTTGCCAATTTCACAGTGACGCGGAGCAAGCGGAGACTCGAGTCTTTCACGCGGAGATCCCACAAAAACGCAAAACAGACTGTACTTTTCGCAAAGACACCGCAATGGGGGACTTTTTTACACAAAGTGAAATGACGTTCGACATGGGAAAATAAACTAACTCAAATTTTCACGCAGGCATCCCACGAAAACGCGACAGCCTGTACCTTTCACACAGACACAAAAACGAGGGACGTTACGGATTTCACGCAAACACACAGCAAGATGAGATTCGACAAAAAAAAAATCAGTCTTTCACACAGATCCCACAAAAAAACGGGAAAACCAGTACCTTTCACACCGAACACCAAAAAGCGGGACGTTACCAATTTCACACAGTGACACAGCCAATTAGTTCTCACACTGTTCTGTCCAATTTTTGATCTTGACAATAAATGCATTTCACACCTAAAGGAAAACGCACGTCCTAGTAATGAGTTATCATTGAAAGAAGACATCAGGGGGCTGAAATTTCACTCAGTCGGACACATTTCTAGTCCAAAATGGCACAACCGCTTAGCTATCTCACAATATTTTGTCCTGTCCTTTGATTTTTACATCAAAAATATTTCACAAAAACAGAAAGCAAACGCACCAAGGAGCTGAAATTTCACCTCATACGGTGAGCCCATGTCAAAGTTCAAATCGACACAACCACTTATCACACTATCCCGTCCAATTTTCGATCTTGACATCAAAGCCGTTTCACATCAAAGAGAACACATTGAAAGACGGTACGAGGGAGCTGAAATTTCACCCGGGTGATGACACCGTGTCAAAGTCCAACATGGCAGCACCTCTTAGTTCTCACTCTGCAAGCACTGTGCCATCCCTTGGCAAAACAAAAAACCAAAAAAAAAGCAAAAAAACAACCCCGAAATGATGAAAATCCTCCACAAGGGGGCGCTTAAAACAAAGTGTGAATTCCGTCCTAGAAAAACCCAGGCAAACAGCAAAATTCCTCTTTTTTTCCCACAATGCTGCTGATCGTGCTTTGCATAAATTGTCAAGTAAACACAGTCATGTGTACAAAGTTTATAAAGAATTGCCTCCACCAGCGCGGCACACATTCTACTACTGCACGCACACACACGCGCGCACACACACGCACGCACACACACACACAGAAGGCGCAGCATTGAATGCGATAGGGAAGTGAAAAATGATTAACCCGAGGTCAGCTCTCAGCCTCAATCTCGGCGGCGCTCAAAGAACATCCTCGCCTGATTTACACTCGTCATGTTCCACAGCACACATTTGCATATATTTATTAAATTCGACGCGCGCCGGAGAATAAAATATAAGGCGGGGGAGGGTGCGAAGAAAGGGGGGGGGGGGTTATTTGAGGGAGGCGTGTTTCGGATAGATTTGCCTTTCATTCATACCCCCCCCCCCCCCCCTCCCCGTGTCTGTGTTTTGTTCATTAGCGCAGAGGTCAGCGCTAAAGCTAACCGTCGTCACGTGGCAGCTGGCAAAGAAAAAAAAAAATAAAACATGGCCGCCGCTCCACCCCGTGTCGCTGATCTCGTTATCGCGGCGACGCACGTTGCAATTTATCGGTCGGTTATCGGAAAATGAGTGGCCGATTTATTTTTTTTTGGGGGGGGACGGTTGTCGCTGTCAAGCTAACAAACAACAAACCAAGTTAGCAAAACGGGATATTTCCATTTATCTCTTTTGTACTACACGGAAATATCTATGCTAATTCGAGCTAATGCTAAAGTTCATTTGACCTCTTTCAATTCAACATTTTCCTTGAAAAATTCATGGAATGGAATTAATACAGCCCTTATACGCATATAAAACCGTTTTTGCAACCCAGTCAAAAATCTTTTTTTCCACCTATTGCCCCATGCTGGAAAATTGTGTCGATAACAATGTGAATAAATATAATACAGTAAAAACATGTGACATATCAAATTAGCAAAGAAAAGAAAATCCAATTAATTTGCTCTTATTTTGAAAAGATAACGAATAATAAAAAGATGTTTGCCTCCCTGCTGGCAAACTGTCTTGGTAATAATGTGAATATACAACAGTAAAGTTATACAAACCCAATTTAGCGTAAAAAGTTGCCTATTGTTTCAACGAATTTGCTTTTGATTTAAAAAGAAACATGTCCTGTTCAAAATATTGCCCCCTGCTGGACAATTGTGTCCGTAATAACTATGTGAATATGTATAAAACAATAAAGATGTACAAAATTTTCAAAAGGAAGCACTACGCCATTGGCGCCTGCTGGAAAATTGTGTCAGTAATAACAATATGAATACGTATGAAACAATAAAAACATGACAAAATTTTCCAAAGGAATCACAAACTCATGTTTGCTCTTAATTTGAAAGGAAAAAGGTACTGATGGAATTTCAGCTCCCTAGCGCCCTCTTTCAAAGGTTTCTCATCGATGCGAATAACTTTTGATGCAAAGATCAAAGGACTGGACAAAAACGACTCGCGGTATCAGTACTTGGTATCGGTTTCAAGCAGTATTTATGAATGCAATTTTTTTTTTTGTATGGATGACATCAATACGGCATGTCATTGCCGTATGGATATTTTATAAGAAAAGCCCGCGAGCCGGGAACAAATATTGATCCCGGACATATAGGAATGAAAACACAATTAAAGGACAAATTTGCTTTGCCGGAGGCAAGGCGCACCCGCACCCACCCCTCCTTTTCCCCGTCGGCAAACATGAACCCCCCCGCTCCTCCGCAGAGGGTCCGGCCATCCGTCGGGACGGCAATCCCGTCCCGGAGGCTTCTGCGGCCCGACAGCGGCGCTTCTGATCAAACATCATTTACTCGCTATCTGGCTGGCCCCCCTCGCCCAGGGCCGGTTGCCAAGGCGACGGTCTTCTCATTTCTGAAGTGTCACATTGCATTATTGTCTTCACGCTTTCCGGCAACAAGCTCCGGCTGGAAGCTCGCCGGCTCCCTCGCTCTCCCCGCGTACGCGCCCTCATTGTCTCTCGCCCCGGTCGCACGCGATGCAATTTTCCCGCTCAGACATGCATAATGCAGAACAAACAGCGGGCGTGCGCCGACACGCGCTCAATATGCAAAGTATTTTGCCCGGGCGTACCTGAGCTCCCCCGCTGAGAAAAGTCGCAAAATGGCATCTGACGCCGGGACGGCGAGCCGAGCGGGGAACTTGTGAAAAGAGGGCAAATAATACATTTGTACTTTGCGATGGCGGCGCGGAAGCGCCCATGACTTCGTTTCAGACGCGACTCGGCCCATCTGTCTCCTTCCATTTGAGATTCCGAAAAAAAAACGATGTAAAAGTCATCGTCTGACTTTTAGTCAAAATTACGGGGGGAAAAAGGCAAGATTTTTCACTAAGATGCGGAGGGAGGTCTCAAAAATAGGGAATGGAATTATCACTAAAAGCACAAACTAAAAACAAACAGAATAGAATAGAATAGAATAGAATAGAATAGAATAGAATAGAATAGAATAGAATGCCTTTTGTTGCCTATTGTTATTGTACAGCAGTTATACAACAAAACTGGGTGTGCTGCTTCATTGGTGCATAGTAAATACAAATGAACAATGACTAGAATAGAATAGAATAGAATAGAATAGAATAGAATGCTTTTGTTTTCATTGCACAGCAGATATACAACAGAATTGGGAGCGCTGCTACAATTTGTGAATACTATAAAAAGATGAACAATGAATACCATAAATAGAATAGAATAGAATAGAATAGAATAGAATACCTTTATTGTTCGTGTGCAGGAGATGTACAACGAAATTGAGCGTGCTGGAACTGATTGCTGCATATTAAATGCATATTGAATAAACGATAGAATAGAATAGAAATGGGTAGGTTTTCTTTTCAAATGAAAAGCAAATTAATTGGAACGCGAAGCAAACTATTTTCTCGTGTCTCTTTCGCATAACATTGCGCGCCTTTATTTTGGTCAATTTTACGTGCACGTGCGGTATTCGTGAGACGATTTCACAGCAGACCAGTCAGAAATAAAGCAAATGACGTTAAAACAATCTGTCTTTCGTAATTGCCGAATAAAACACGCCTGCTACAAACGTAGTTCCAAAGTTGAATAAATCTGACACTTGCGGCACAGCGCTTTTGTTTTACGCCTTCTTTTACTTGCCATCCAAAAATGCTTTGCGCTGCTTCGAGGGTACTTGACTGGAAAAAAAATTCACAAGGGTTGTATCGCTGAAAAAAGGTTGACAACCGTTGCGTTATATACTCAAGTTCAGTCATTCTCAGTACGAGTACCCCTGGGGGTACATGAAGGCACTTCAGGGAGTACGTATGAGAGATTTTTTTGCAGGGACCACCCAATATGACGCTTTTAAATGCCACAACAGGTTTTTTTTTTTTCAAATTGAGAGCAAACTAATTGGAGCATGAAGCAATTTCTTGCTACGGTGTGTTCTAGTGAGCGCTTTGAAAAATGGGGTTGCCTTAATTAATGATTAATTAATTATTTTATTTCAGCCACTATTTTATATTATAGCAAAGAATATTATATAATACGATACGATACGATTTTATACGATACGATACAATACAATACAATATAATATAAACACATCAAAAGGCGCATGCTCGAACAAAAATCGGCAAAAAAAAACGTGTTATTTCGGAGAAGCTGTTATAGAAACGTACAGAAATCGAAACTTTTGAAAGGGTCGTTCAAAATGGCGGACGGGTCCGTTTAGCGGCCACAGTTTGACGCGACGACGCGTGAAAGACGGCGAGCGCTAGCTAGTAAGTGACGGTTGCTATGCGGAGCGTTAAGCGCGGCCAAGTGAGCATTTCCTGCCATCTCATTTTAAAGTGGCGGCGCACATATCTGTGAATCGCAACCCGTGAATTCCGTCGGGGACGGCGCTCGGAGGAAGTCGACGCCAGGAGCGACGACCTGCTATTTATCGAACAATGCGTTTAGCGCCACGATTATGAGCTGACAAAAAAAAAAAAAACGGTGAGAAAAAAACGGAAGCGTCAGAAGCAGAGTAGGCGTTTGTTTAATCAACCTTTACCCGGTATTATCCGTTAACCCGTTAAAAGCATTTCACATTCAAGGGAAAGCGTTGAATAGGGAGCTGAAATTTCACCCGGATGATGACAACATGTTAAAGCTCAACATGGCACGACAACATAGGATATCGCACTGTCCAATCCTTTGAGCTTTACATCAAAGGCATTTTTCATCAAAGCACTGAGAGAAGAGAGTCGGGAGCTGAAAATTCACCCAGTTGTTGACACCGTGTCAAGTTCAAAATTTTGTCCAATCCTTTGAGCTTTACATCAACGCCAGTTCCGATCAAAGCAAAAGCACTGAAAAAAAGATTGTCGGGGGCTGAAATTTCACCCAGATGATGACAACATGTCAAGTTCAAAATGTACGATAACTTAGTTATCGCACTATTTTGTCCAATCCTTTGAGCTTTACATCAACGCCAGTTCCGATCAACGCAAAAGCACTGAAAAAAAGATTGTCGGGGGCTGAAATTTCACCCAGATGATGACAACATGTCAAGTTCAAAATGTACGACAACTTAGTTATCGCACTATTTTGTCCAATCCTTTGAGCTTTACATCAACGCCAGTTCCGATCAAAGCAAAAGCACTGAAAAAAAGATTGTCGGGGGCTGAAATTTCACCCAGATGATGACAACATGTCAAGTTCAAAATGGTACGACCACTTAGTTATCGCACTATTTTGCCCAATCCTTTGAGCTTTACATCAACTCCAGTTCCGATCAAAGCAAAAGCACTGAAAAAAAGATTGCAGGGAGCTGAAATTTCATCCAGATGATGACAACATGTCACAGTTTAACGTGGCATGATCACATAATTCTTTCACGATTTTGTCCAATTCTTTGAACTTGCCATTAAAGGCATTTCTTATCAAAGGAGAAGCACTGAAAGATGATAGTAGGAAGCTGAAATTTCACCCAAATGGCGACAACATGATCAACATGACACGACCGCATAGTTATCACACTATCTTATCCAATCCTTTGCGCTTCATATCAAAGGGATTTCTAAACAAAGCAAACACACTGAAAGAAGGCAGTAGGGATCTGAAATTTCACCCAGATGGTGACAACATGTCAAAATTCAACATGGCGCGACCACATAGTTATCACACTACCAGCTGTGCGCCATCCCTTGGCTAAAATAATGCGAGAACGATGTGGAAGAAAATGACCCAAAAATGGTTAAAATAGCGCACAAGGGTTCAAATGAAACTCTCGAAGATAAGGCCGTCACAGACAAGACGTCGAAGATTTCTGAAAACTTAAAATCTACGCAATTTCGCATCATCAGTCTATCCAGCAGACGCGGTTGAAGTTTGGTCGCAATCAGACAAAATCTCTTAGACGAGTTCCCGTTTGAAGGACCCCCTGAAAATGGCTCAAATGACTCGAAAACGGCCTCTTCAAAAACAACGCCGCAGACTTTCAAACATGGTTTCTGGGGACTTTTTTTTTTTTGTGCATGTGTGTAGGCCAAGCAAGACGTCCCCAGCAATTTTCATTTTCCCAAGTGAAATTGGCTCCGAGGCCCGGGCACAAGTTGGTTTGCGAAAAAGGACGCTTCAAGTCTGGTTTGAATCAATTTGCTCTTAATTTGAAAAGAAAGCATACTGTACAATAATAGCTCTACTTATGAAATTTATTAGTCCCGGAAGTCATTTCGTAATGTGAGTTTTTCAGGGGTAGAGACGCTTTTTACGTGTAAAAATTGCCTAATCTGTTGTGCTCTTAAACCATTTAATTGAATAATATTAATAAATGATAAAAACGCAGTCAAAAACACTGACAATTTTCGCCTTTCGTATCCTGAATTCTACCAAGAGACGATATTTTTTCCAAAGAGGCGTTTCGTAACCTGCATATTTCAGAACAAAACATTCCGGAAAAAGAAATTTTTATATTAGAGGTATGTTTGTGTTTTTTTTTTTTTTTGCTAATATGTACAATATTAGCCAAATGTATTGTAAATTTTAAGTTTGTTAAAATTTTATGTTTCTCGTGTCTAATCCCGAATTTTCTTTTGAAACAAGAGACGGTATTTTTCCGAAAAGGCGTTTTTCGGAATCAAACGTTCGTAAGTAGAGGTACAACTGTACCTTTCGCAGCATTAAAATATATTCCATACGGTATTACACATTATACATATATTGTATACATTACGCATTCCGCACGTAGCCACCATCTGAAAAACAGGGTTCCAATTTGTCAATCCCAGCGCGACCGATACTACCATGGCGAGTACCGATACCTTTAAAATAAGTCGGGATTCGGGCCGCGACACCCCCCCCCCCCTTTTCCGGGGCGTGTCGGGATTTAGCGTAGCCTCATTAGCTTGTCGCGGGCCGGGAGAAATACGGGCCTCCGGAGAGAGCGTTTCAGGGACGCGCGGCCGATGAAAAGAGAGCTGACGGCAGATGTGCGGCCGAGGCGGAGGAATGGGCGTGGGGGGGCAAAAAGAGCGGCGAGGGCCGGAGCGGAAGGAGGAGGCCGGCCGGGAGCGCGCTGGCGAAACTAATGCTCGCGCCTGGAGAAATAGGAGCCCATCAATCATCTTTAAACAAAAGCGGCAGCCCCGGGGGAATATTTAAGAAATGCTTATTTAATTAATAGCCCCCCCCCCCCCTCGTATTTACGGGCTTCAAACATTGACCTTCCGGCTCCTCGGAGGCCTGGCCGCAGATGAGCCCGGCCCGGATCGCCGGAACGGGACTTTATCAACTCATTCAATGCCAAAGACGTATTTCCACGTTTCTCAAGGAGTCCCGAACGTCGCGTTTTCTCGCGTATCCTAAAACAAATTGTGTTTAAGATCCAATTACACCGCTTCCTCTCCCTCCTTCTCTCTTGGTGGGCTGCCGCGCTCGGCTGATTTCTAGCTAGTAGACAGGGATCGGCGGGGGAGCGCTGTCTGGCTGTGGATCACTCAAACACAACAAAAAAAGAAAGAAAGATACACACTAACGCTCACACAAACATAAAAATTAAAATTAAAAAAAACCAGAGGTACAGAAACGCAAAACTGGGAGTATAATTCAAACCTAAAATAATGTGGATGCTGTATGCAACAAGCTGCAATCGTTATGTCCTATAAGGGACAACAATCACCTTTTTCATTTCTCGATTAGTACTTTGTCCATTTAAATACTGTGACAACAATCTACTCAAATGTTTAATATTTGATCCAAGAAAGTTAACCAATCAAGTCGTGTTGATGACTAAAAAAATCAAAACATTTCCCTACTGGTACTGTCGATTTTACTGTGACAATCTGTGTCCTACAAGTGACAACAATCTAAAATGTTTACACTGCGCTAATATTTTAGCCAACAAAGTTAACCAATCTAGTTGAGTTGCTGACTGAAATACCAGAATATTTCCCCACTACTACTTTGTCCATTTTTCTGTATGTTAAATGCTGTGTCCTATAAGTGACAACAATCTACTAAAATGTTTACACTGAGCAAATATTTTAGCCAACAAAGTTGACCAACCAGCTTGAGTTGCTAAATGTGAAACCAAAACATTTTCCTACTACTACTTTGTCCATTTTACAGTCCTTGACAAGCTGTGTCCTACAAGTGACAACAATCTACTAAAATGTTTATACTGCGCTAATATTTTAGCCAACAAAGTTAACCAACCAGCTTGAGTTGCTAAATGTGAAACCAAAACATTTCCCTACTACTGCTTTGTCGATTTTTCTGTAAGTGAAAGGCTGTGTCCTACAAGTGACAACAATCTACTAAAATGTTTACGCTGCGCAAATATTTTCGCCAACAAAGTTAACAGGTCAGCCTGAGTTGCTAAATGTAAAACGAAAACATTTCCCTACTCCTGCTTTGTTGATTTTTCTGTAAGTGAAAGGCCGTGTCCTACATGTGACAACAATCGGCCGAAAATTCCACTTTGGTAACCGGGTCACTCCTGCTAACGATTTCCTATCAGGACGATTCCGATGCTCCGGTTCTTCACGCGACGGAGTCTGGCAGAAAAGAAAAGCTTGACGAGCGCCTTTTGTTCCGGGCGGCCGCAATTAAAAGCGCAGCACCATTTTTTTTCCCCTCTTTTCTTCTCACTATTGTTAGTCGCGACAAGAAAAGAAAAAAAAAGAAGAAGAAGCGCGACGGCAAACGTGAGAAGAGCGCGTGGCGGGATCCCGCGGCGGCTCGCTCGCTTGCCAGCGCTCATTAGCGCGCATTGATCGACCCGCGCCGACGACGTGTTTAGCAAACAGGTCCGAACGGAGACGGCGGATGGAGTGACGCCGGGGGAGGGGACGGCTGAGGGGAGGACGGCTGAGGGGGGGACGGCTGAGGGGAGGACGGCTGAGGGGAGGCCGTGCCGCGATAATGGGGGTGCTGGGGGGGGTGGAGACGGTGAGACGGCACTCCAAGTGTTGGGATGAGATGCAGGTGAAGCAGGTGAACGGGCGTGTGTGGGAGGGGGCCGGGGGGGGGGGGGGGGGGGGGGGGGGGGGGGCATATTAAAAATGCAGCAGTGGGGAGCAGGCCGGGGATTCACAGTAATTAGATGACAAAACGGCGGCGGGCTGGAGATGAGAGAGAGGGGTCACACACAATGCCACTGCCGCCGGGTAATTTGTAAGTGTCAATCACCGGCCTGCCGAGGGGAAAAGGGAAGGGGGGGGGGGGGGGCGTTTTGGGGGGGTTGGGGGGGGGTGTTTGCGCGTCTGGAGACGGAGGCGGAATATGAAGCTGAAGATGGCGAGGAAATGGAAAGTCACCAGAGTGAAATGGGAAAAGATGGATGAAAGAAGACAAAAAAAAATAAAAAAATCACCGCTGGCTGAGGACTGTCAAAACCAAGCGCGCGCAACCCGTGTCGGTACCTCTCCTCATAAATAGCACCCCCCCCCCCCCCCCCCCCCCCCAAAAAAAAAGACGTTTGATCTAAGTTTATATATTACGATATATATACTTGTAGTAATCGAAAAAAGTGATCGATAAATTAAAACAATCAATTTAATGGAAAGAAATTGTATTGAAAAGTACTAATAGTATTGGTAATTGGTATCAATATTGTAATTGTAGTGATATTGGAAAAAAAGGGATATCAAATGTCCCCGGTTTTAAATTTACAATACATTCAATTTAATGGGATGGGATTGGTTGTATTGACTCGGTATCAATATGGTATTTGTGGTATTAAAAAAAAAAAAAAAGTGATATCAACCGTCCCCAGTTTTGAATTTACAATATATTAAAACTTTACATTTGATGAGAGGAAATCAAATTGAAAGTACTAACGGTATCAGTACTTGGTATCAATATGGTACTTGTGGTATTAAGATAAAAAGTGATATCAACCGTCCCAGTTTTGAATTTACAATATATTAAAACTTTACATTTGATGAGAGGAAATCAAATTGAAAGTACTAATGGTATCAGTACTTGGTATCAATATGGTACTTGTGGTATTAAAAAAAAAGAGATACCAACCGTCCCCAGTTTTGAATGTACAATAAAGTAAAACATTCCATTTAATGAGAGGAAATTGTAATGAAAGTACTAGCGGTATCGGTACTTGGTATCAATATTGTACTTGTAGTGGTGTTTAAAAAAAGTGACATCAACCATTCCTAGATAGCAACAGTCCCCAGTTTTAAATGTACAATAAATGAAAACATTCCACTAAATGAGAGGAAATTGTAATGAAAATACTAGCGGTATCGGTACTTGGTATCAATATTGTACTTGTAGTGGTGTTTAAAAAAAGTGATATCAACCATTCCTAGATAGCAACAGTCCCCAGTTTTAAATGTACAATAAATGAAAACATTCCACTAAATGAGAGGAAATTGTAATGAAAATACTAGCGGTATCGGTACTTGGTATCAATATTGTACTTGTAGTGGTGTTTAAAAAAAGTGATATCAACCATTCCTAGATAGCAACAGTCCCCAGTTTTAAATGTACAATAAATGAAAACATTCCATTTAATGAGCGGAAATTGTAATGAAAATACTAGCGGTATCGGTACTTGGTATCAATATTGTACTTGTAGTGGCGTTTAAAAAAAGTGATTTCAACCATCCCTAGTTTTACATTTACAACGGATGAACTCCATTTTGCCCACGTGCGCGCGTAAACACACGTCAAACACGGAGGACGTGTTGCGTCTGCAAATATTTGGCGCTCTCCAGCCCGAGCCGGGGTGACAGACAGGTGACGGCGCCGACGTTGGCCCGCGTCCAGCGCCGGCAGACGACACAATGAGGCGCGCGCAAACGTGCGCTCATGTATGCATAAACGCCGCGCCGCGCCGCTGCGAGCGGGCGGCAGAAAAATGGAGATAATCTGTCTTTACACATGCAGAGAGGAGTCGGGGCGCTGACATGACATAACGCAACAAGGAGGATATTTGGCCCGGCCCTCAAAAGGGGGCGTGGCATACAGCGACGGACGTCGGGCTAGTCGGCGGAGCGTAGGAACCCAAAATATTTTCCGAAACACTTCACTTACATTTTTCCGGGCGAGCGTTCCGGCCGTATCATCTGGCTGCGTGAGCCACCGCGGGAAGTGTCTGACTCGGCGGTTTTGGGGCTCCCTCGTTATGCGCTAAAAAAAAAAAAAACATAATACCGAATTAAATTACAAATATCATGATAATAAATATGCACATAAATTGTAATATTTACATGCAATTGTATCAGTCTACTGTACTGTACATCAGCGGCCGCAAAATGAGTGAATGCTGGACGTTTTTCTTTTCAAATTGAGAGCAAATCAATTGGAAGATAAAAGCAACTTATTGCTAAATTGAGTGATAGTGACCCCTTTGCAAAGTGTTAACTTTTATTTTTTTTTAGCGTTTAAACGGATGCGTGTTGTCATTAGAAATGAAATTTGACTGAAAATGAGCGTGAGATGTAAAATTTTGGCAAAATAGGAATGACCTTTTACATGCGTTGACAGGAACATGTTTCTTTTCAAATTAAGAACAAATTAACTGAAAGATTTGTGTGTTGTCATCAGAAACACAATTTTACAATGAAGGAGCAAAAAAAAAAAAAAAAACACAACTAGTGCGCTAGGATACTAAAATGAATGACTTAATATTCAGTGAGAGTAACCTTTTCTTTTCAAATTAAGAGCAAATGAACTGGAAGATAAAGCAACATATTGCTAAACTGAGTAATAGTGAGCCCTTTACAAAACATTGTTTACTTATATTTTCTTAAGTTTTATAGGGATGTGTGTTGTTTAGAAACACAATTTTTCGGGAAACGAGCATGAAATGTAACATTTTGGAAACATGGGGGTTTATGGGATGAACAGATGAACAAAGTTTCTGCATGAATCGGAACATCTAATTTAATGCTTTGTAACACAGTGAAAGGAACATTTTTCTTTTCAAATAAAGAGCAAATGGATTGGAAGAAGAAGCAACTTACAGCTAAATTGTGTTAGCGTGTTGTGACAATTTATGCAGTTACAGGTGATACAATTTTCTGCCGGACGAGCCAGTAATAAAACAGTATTTCCTTTTGCGAAAGTATTAGCCCCCTTGAATTTTTTTTAACCTTTGTCCACATTTCAGGTTTCGGACAAAAGATAGAAAACTGGATTTGTTTGTAAATAATTAAAATCATGTTGGACAAAATTATTGATTTGAGTTGATTTTCTACCAAAGGATTTCGAGAGGTGAATTTCAAGACAACATGTCCATGTCCCGCGCACACATTTGTGTCCACGAGGACGCCGCTTTGCAGCAAACCAAAGTAAACTCCCTTTTCTAACAAACCATTTGCAAAGCAAGACAGCCGACAACAAAATCCCAGATTTTTAATTACCTTTTATCTCTCGGCGCCGTCAATTTGCGTCTCGCGTTTGTTGTCTCCTCACTAAACTGGAGGTGTTCTCATTTGGGGGACTTAAACGTGGCCAATTACAAGCAATGAAGAAAAAACACCCCCCAAAAAAAATCAAACACAAAAGAAAGTGTGCAAATTAACGAGACAAAGACAACCAAACTGCCTTTGGCTTAATTAATAGGAATTAGGGGACGCGTCTCACACACGCACACACAAACGCACAACAAGTAGAAATGATGACAATTCTCTGTTTATTATTTAGTTGCCAATTAGCGGCTAATCGTTTAGCGCGCAGATTGTTTGCAGCTCCCGCATGCATTCGCGTCGCAACAATCCAGCGCATACAAAAAAAAAAAAAATCGCTATTTCTTTTCAGGATGTATGAAGGCGTGCTGCGCAAAAAAAAAAAAAAATAGTCCACCGCCAGGCGAGGTCGGCAATTCCGAGATAAGAGACGTCGTCCGACTTGATCCGTCACCGTAAAAGGTGCGAGAAAGCTAAGCTACGTTAACTTTACAATTTAGATAAGGGAAAGCGGGTCCGGTTTTAACGACGCAAAGACAATAAAGTCATCGACTGTACTGAGAAAAAAAAAGCTGTAAAACTCACTAAATTGTACGAAAAAAATACAAAAAATAAGTATTATCCATTAATCGAATAATCGAAGGTTAAAACATGAATCGACTTCCATTCTTTTATGAAAAAAATCGGCATTTTTATTTTCAAATAAACAGTGCCAAAAACACATTAAGATTTCAGTTTTTTATTTAGTGTCTATTTATAGTATGTTATAAAATTCTGTCTCATTTGGAAAAAATGTCCTTATAAATCACTAAAACGGAAACGATTTTGTGTGTTTTGCGTTTTTTTTCAAGTTTTGAAGTAAAATTCTCCAAGACGACCCCCACAAAAACGGTCCAATAATTTGGTCCGAGTCCCATCTCTCACATGAATGGAAATTGGTGTCCCTGCAAGACACAATTCTGTCTTGTTTGGAAAAAATGTCCTTGTAAGTCACTACAGCGGGTACAGTTTTGTGTGTGTTGTTTTTTTTTTCTTTTCAAGTTTAGAAGTAAAACTTTCCCAGAGGACCCCCAAAAACAGTCCAATAATTTGGTCCAATAATTTGGTCCATGTCCCGCCTGCCATGAAAAAAATGTCCTTATAAAACACAACTCCACATCCAGTTTTGTGGGGTTTTTTTCAAGTTTTGGAGAAAAATTCTCCCAGAGGACCCCCACAAAAACAGTCCAATAATTTGGTCAAAGTCTCGTCTGCCATGAATGGAAATTGGTGTCCCTGCAACACACAATTATGTCGTTTGGAAAAATGTCCTTATCAAACACAACAACACATCCAGTTTTGTGTTTTTTTCCAAGTTTCGGAGCAAAATTCTGCCAGAGGACCCCCACAAAAACGGTCCAAAAAATTAGGTCCAAGTCCGGTCTCTCGCGAGAATGGAAATCGGTGTCCCTGGAACACACAATTCTGTCTTGTTTGGAAAAACGTCCTTATAAAATACAACCCCAGATACAGTTTTGTGTTTTTTTCCAAGTTTTGAAGTAAAATTCACCAAGAGGACCCTCACAAAAACAGTCCAAAAAATGCGGTCCAAGTCCGGTCTCTCACACGAATGGAAATCGGTCCCTTCAACACACGATTCGGTTTCGTCCTTCTGAAGGACTGGGACGCACGGGGTTTTGCGCGCGCGGCGCCAAGGGGCTTTGCCAGCGAACGCCACGGCTCGCCACATCTGCCGCTAACAGACGGCGCCAACAGCCTCTCGCCAATAAAGCGGATAAATAAATAAGGCTTAAGGAGGCCGTGTTTACCTGCTTGCCTCGTGTCTATCTGAGCCGCTTACAACGCCGGCGGGGGGATCCCGGCCCGCCGACCTTCCGTCACGCCGCGAAGGCGCGCTCCACACGTTCAAACGCGCTTCGCCGTCCCGGCGGCCCGCCGTCCCCGTTCACGCCGCCGTTCCGTGCGCGAAACCCCCAAAAAGCTTTCACGCGGAGATCCAGCGCAAGCGGGCCGGCTTTCCGCCATCTCGCCTCCGAAAGCTGGAAAATTGGCACGTCCGGCATGCGTTACTACACCTCCGGGCGGAAAATCGCCCGCTCTGTACATTTCACGCGCAAGAGCGACGCGGGGGAAAGAGCGGCGTAAATAAAGCCAGATTAGCCAAAAGGGGGCTCGTCATCCGGCCGCTCTTACTATCTGCGCCGCCGGCCGGGAAAAAATTGGCGCGTCACATTCCTGCGCCGCCGTTTTTGAAAGGTATGGCTTTCAAAGAAGAGGCCGAGCGCGCTCGCTTCAAGCGCTTTACTTGTCACTCCCAGTGGTGTAACGATTTGACGACTGGGTATTTAGGATACCTTAACATTTGGAGAGCGTTCAAAACCGTAACGGCCATAAACGGTCGCCGTTATAAAAGTGTTGAATCGACGCAATAGCGTTTTCACAAAATCAGTCTTACGTCTCCAAAGATGAAAATTGAGGTATTAATATATACTTTTTCAACACTGGGGTTTTTTTTCATATTAAAAAGGATAGAGTTTTAGGTATTTTGACAAGAATGGCCTTTTTTTGTTAATATCAGCCACTTTAAGCAGTTTTTTTTTTTCACATTTAGAATAATATGTAACATGCACAATTAATGTCAAAACTATACGTTTGCTGAAAGTTTATTTGTTTATTTTTCTTTTATTTGCGTTAAAAAAGATTTGAAAAGAAAGAAAGGATTGACATTTACTTTATTTCAGGCACTGTAATACAGTTTTTTCAAATTCAAAATAAGATGTAAGCTGTATAAACGCTGTAAAAAGTTGAAAGTTGATTTAACTGTTTTTTTTCTTTTCATAATATTAAATAGTATGCAGTTTTAGGTATTTTGACAAGGATTGACTTTTTTTTTTACTTCAGGCACTTTAATACACTTTTTTTTCAGATTCAGAATAATCTGTAACCTGTAGAAACACTGTAAAAAGTCAACATTTGATGAACATTGATTTAACCGGCTTTTCTTTTAATGTTTAAAGGAATACGGTTTTAGGATTCGAGGAAAGACATTTTCAGGCACTTTAAGCATTTCCTGTCAGATTCAGACTAACCTGTAACCTGTACAACACTGTAAAAAGTAAACACAAATTGATAGAACTGGTTGATTTTTTTTTGGTTAATACAAAATGGGATACAATTGCGGGTGTATTTCTCCAATTTTCACAGATAATGATCTCATAGTCACTGCAGCCTTGGGGTGGGTGGGGGGTCAAAATATTTTCTCTTTTTTTGTGGGGGGGCTATGCAAAAACAATTGAGAAGCACTGCCCCGACATATTCATGTATACAAACATTTACAAATACGTAGACTAGCATCCACAGTATAGCGCATAAAGACGGCGGGGACGGGCGGGCGGGAGGGGCGGCGTGTCCCCCCCCCTCCCCCAATCCTCCACAAGATGGAGCGGGACTGCCGGCGCACACTGTCAAGGCAGTTAATATAAGCGGCGCAGATAAGGCTGCGCAGACAAACACTGACCAAATCAGCCGTTTCAGCAGCTAGCGCGCCGACTGTCACTCAGCCTGAGAGACACAGCAACAATCAGCACTCGGCCGGCTGATAAGAGCTCGGCCGGCCGGCCGCGGGAAATAGCCAATCTCGCAGGCGGGCCCTGCCTGCCGAGGAGAAGGGGGGGGGGGCAAGAAAACAGGATTCCTATGCGCCCGGCTGCAAAATATTAGGCGCACCTGTGCAATGGAGTAGATGACGTTGGCTAGGCTGGGAGTCTGCGTTTAATCGCATCCTTTCAACGCATTCGCTGCCATTGACGGTTATGTACGTCAAAGATCCATTTACTCTTTGTTATTCATTACAACAGATGTTATTGCTGAGGAATGAACATGGACGTGTTTGCGGCTAAATAAGCCCTGGGTCAAAATGACCCGTGATTATTATTGCTGTTTCAGAAGAGGGAAAAAGAATCCCTTGGTGGGATTACACACAAAACAAAGTTTTTACAAATTTGGGATATTGACACATCACCCCGGGTCAAATTGACCCGAGGTGTTATCATTATTATTCCACCTCCTGCTCATATTGACCAGGGGATATTACTGCGACTCTTCAGAAATTAACATAAATCTCTGGATAAAACAAAATATCAGGTTTGGAATTTGGAAAAGTTTGTGTGACTAAATACGCCCTGGGTCAAACTGACCCAGGGGTTTTATTGCTCCTCCTCACAATCAAACATAGTAGGTTGATTAGTGTCTCGGAGCCTAATTTTAACTAATTGATGACTTCAAAAGTGTGTAACAAACTGGACCAGGTTTGTGTACCTAAATAAGCCTGGGTCAAAATGACCCATCAACATTATTGTAGTTTCAAGGGGGCAAAAAGGAATCACAAGATGATTCCTTAGTTAGCAGAATTAGACACCAAAGGTTTCTGAAACTTTGGGAGAATTACACATCACCCTGGGTCAAATCGACCCAGGATGTTAATACTACCCCACGTCCGGGTCATAGTGACCCAGAGCTATTATTGCTACTCTGGCGAAATGACCATAAATCACTGGTTAACACGAAATATGATTGTTAGATTTTGCACATTTCTGACAAATTTGCATGACTAAATATGCCCTGGGTCGAATTGACCCGGGGGATAATAGCGCAGTGAGATTAATTAGCACGGGCGAGGCCCTAATTTCGACTGAACCGATGACGTCAGAAGCGCGCATCAAACCGGACCGAGTCCTTTTTGCAAAAAAGGCGGTCTTGATATTTTTTGCAGCTTGACGACGGAAGAAAACATCCCGCCGGGATGTGAGGCGCATTATCAACACCCGATTGGCTTATCGGCGAGAATAGCATCCAGAAAACGTCGTCTGCTCGGCGCTGGTTGCGGCCAACGTGTCCAAGCGCTTACGTTAACGATTTCAAGCGCTCATTCTTTAACGCGCCGCCTCGCTTGCCTCGCACAATACGGCCCAGGCGCGCGCTTTGGGCATCTCTATTGATTAATGGCGCATATAGTGCGCGGACGCATGTGTGTATATGCGTGTGTGTCGTGAGGGATGGCGCGCTATTTAATGGAAGAGTGAAATTCCCTCATAAGAAAATAAACACATCCAAAAGGCCAGGCGTGCTCTAGCGATACAGAGGGAGGGAGGGGGGGAGGGAGGGGAGGGGAGGGGAGGGGAGGGTCGCCCGGCCGGTACCTCGGGGCCACACTGCCCCCCGGAGGCCACGGGGGGAGCGGCGGAATAAATTCCCCGCCGTTTACCGGCGGCTTTGTCAAACACATTTAGGCCGCCGCGAGCGAGCGAGCGAGCGAGGCGAGAGGCGAGCGAGGCGAGAGGCGAGCGAGGCGAGAGGCGAGCGGCGACAGCTGGCCGCTGTTTATTCAGGGAAGTGGGAGTCAGAGGGGCGTCCGCGCTTCCCTGATCATCAAGCGGGCGGCCATTACGCCGCGCTAATCGCCCGGGAGCCGGGAAGGAGGCGCGGGAAGGGTTAAGCTGCGTCCCCGCGCCGCGTCCCCTTCTTGCTCCGTCAAGGCCCATTAAACGGGCCGCGGCGCGGCAATATGGCGCCATCAATTACAGGCGCGCCCGCCGCTATCAACGCGAGCGGGCAGGGCCGTATAAACGGGACGGACGGCCGCGGAAAAGGCGGGCGGGCCGGCGGACTTTAAAATCACCCCCGAAGCCGCATGACGTTAACGCGCGGCCGAATACAAACAGAACCTGCGCCCGGGCCACGCTTTCGCCCGTGCCGTTTTGGGCCTGCCAAGCGGGGGAGGGGGGCACGGATCGGGGGGCGGCCGTCACTTTACCGCCCCCGTGCGGCACGCGTGGAGCACTCGGTAAGGCCGCCCAAATTGGAAGCCAATGACGCGGATGATATTGAAACGTCGTTGACCTCTACGCGCGGCAAATAAAAATCATTTCATTGGCTGATTTTCTCGAATAAAAAAAGCCAACAGATGTCAGCGTTTTTTTTTTGTTTGTTTTTTTTTTACTGTTTTTTATTGTTTCATTCAGACAGATTATTCTGTCGTCCTGCAAAGAAACTGCACAAAAATGGTCCAATTTTAGAAATAAACTTGACTTGTTAAAATTAACAACCAAAAAAACCTGTTAATTTCCGTAAATGAAACTTTAAATGAACCCCCAAAAATCTATAAACTCTGTTATTGTAATAAATTGGAACCGGGGTTGCCTTTCTGTTCTTCAAATAGATGTTTAAATTAAGATTTCAAATTTTGTTGAATAGTCAAAAATATTCCAATTCTAATTAAATGGTTGAAGATCTGAAAACATTGCTGAATATCTTTTTCAGTGTGAGGAAGATAAGACAAATAAAAGAAAATAATGTCGCACAAGATCATATATTTTTTTATTATATATTTGTATACACATTATATACAAATATATGAAAATTATGTATAAAATTATATGTGTTTTAATATTAAAATGACATGTAATTTTGTTGATATATACATACTAATATAATCTAATTTAATTAATAATATATGTGTATACATCTAAATATATATAACTGTATAAAAATTATATATAAATCATATGTAAAAAATATTAAAATTGCCTACATTTATAGTATGTATAATTATATATGCATACAATATAAATACATATTTCTCAATTATTAAAATTACTTATATAATACATATGTATATACCCACATATTAATTGTAGTAATAAAAAAATATAGAGAGAGAGATTATTTTGGTAATCACCTATTGTTTAAATTACTTTGAATCCAAAACCATTGTGAGCAAAAAATAAACAAATTAAAAAAAATAAAACAACAACAACAAATCAAAAAATCAAATTAAGATCCAAATCCAAGTCCGGCTTCATATATGCAACTTTTGTCTTCAATTGTATTCAATTGAATTATTCACAAACTCGTCTCATCTACAACACATTTTCTTCAGAAAATTTCAGGCCGTAAAAATATATATTTTTCATCTAATAAATACACTACCTAAGAAATAAGACAGAGATCTCATTTTAAATGTTTATTATGAAAACAAAGTTGCACAATATTTAAAAGATCGCACAGCCCGTTATTTATTTATTTATGAAATATGGACCAAAATCTAGAACAGCGATTCCCAACCAAAGCCGACTGTGATTTTCTTTTTTTTTTTCCCCCCTCTGGTTATTGGGACACACATAAAAAAAAAAAAAACACGGCGGAGGAAAAAAAAATTGTCATTCCTATGAACTTAAAAACCTAAAACTTTATTATTCTGTTCAGTACTTAATCAATTACTTTATGTAATTGAGTACTCAAGTGAATTGTTTTAGGGACAAAATGACAATGATTTTTGTATTTAAGGAACGATTAATTTAGTAATTAAAATAATTAGTGTAGCACTTTAGTATCCGACGTCATTACTTGCGTAATTTAGTACCTAAAGTAATCCGTGACAATAATACTTTATTGCCAAAATACATAATAGGTTTAGTATAAAGCTATTTTTGGAGCCTCGCAGCCAAACTCCTGGAAAAACAAAAAAAAAACAGTGAATGAATAGCTGGACTCTCAAAATAAATAAATATCTGCGGACTTGAACGAGTTAAACGTTTTGAGGGCCCAGTAAAAATGATTTTATTTTTTGGAAGGTATTTCTCCGAGGCTAATGCAAAACGCCAACTCCAAAAAGGTTGGGAAACGCCGATTTAGATGACGAGGTACAGATTATAGCCACTGCGAATGCCTTTCAGAAATAATGAATGGAAAAAAAGAAAATAAACAATGTGTGATGCGGTGTAGTATTTACATGATAGGCGTTACATCTGCGAGGAGGAGCTGCTGCTTCCGGAGCTCTTGGTCTTCTGCCCCCTGCTGGCGCTGGGCTGCCGCTGCGCCCGCTGCCCGGAAGCCTCGCGGCTCTTGTCTGCGGGATGCGACGCTGAAGAAGATGTCGTCTTGTTCCGCGTCGACGCTGAAGCGTGAGGGAATACGCAAAGGTGAAGACGGCGGCAAAAACTCCGCGCGCGAGAGGATTTATCGGGCGTTGTGTGGGAAGTGAGAAATTTGTACGGGGACGCCCCAGTTAGTAGGAACGATGACGATGAATGACAAAGACATGCGCGAGACCTTGAGCGCCACCGACGTCCTGGGCGCCGTAGTTGGCCGTTTTGCCGCCGACCCTGGTGGTTCGAGGTCCAAGTCCCGTGGGGGCGCCGGCGGGGCCCTTGGCACTTTTGGCGGCGCTCAAACTTTCACCTTGTTGAGGCGCAACGCAAATAAAACCCGTCAGAAGACGCAGACCCGGCAGGGATCATTTTTCGAGACCCACCTCTGACTTCTGTCTTTGTGGGGGGGACGCCGGCGTCTCCGCCGCAGCTCTCGGGGATTCTCTGACCGGCACACATGGACTTGAGAGTCTGGAAGACGGCTTCAGGGGCCACGTTCATCTTCAGCAAGTCCACCATGATCCTAGAAATTGAAAGTGAGCGTAAAGATGTCAAAAAAGACAAATGGACTACAATCTAGGTCTTGAGTCTTCATTCCTGGTGATGGACAGTCAAAGACAATAACGTTCTACTTGTGTGCTAGACATTTGCGTGCTTATTGTTGTGGGGTGTTTTTCCCCCCTGTGTCTCACTGCCTCCAGAGTCAGCCTATTCATTTGTGTCCACGCCTGTGTCTATTTTGTCTCAGCAAGACAGCAAAGTTAAAAGCATCCTATCTTAACCAATCACACATCATTAGAGAGCGCAGGATGTCCACGATAGACCACAAAGGGACTGCCTAGGGCAGCTCCAATGAGTCAAAAGATAGTCGAAAAACCTAATGTCCACTACAGTTGGATTTGTGTCCGCTGTTTTCTATTAGTCATAAATAGAAATAAAAAGGACAGGATGTCCTCTATAGACAGCAAAGGGGCTCCGTAGGGAAGCTTGAATGAGTCCAAACATACAGTGTATCATTTGTGTCCACGGTTGATCCTACACAAACAACCGGCACATCAATAGAAAGGACAGGATGTCCTCTATAGACCACAAAGGGACTCCGTAGAGTAGCTCAAATGAGTCAAAAGATGGTTGAAAAAACCTTGTCTGCAACAGTTGGATTTGTGTCCAATGTCGTGTCTACTACAGCTGGATTTGTGTCCAGTGTCGAGTCTATTTTGTCTCAGCAAGACAAAAAGGGACTCCGTAGAGTGGTTCGAATAAAAGAGTCCAAAAATAACTATTGTCCACAACACTTGGACACAAATGAATAGGCGGGATCTCAGGAAGACGCCGCATAACCCGCGTCTCCCCAAAACGAATTGGAAATGAATCCCCGCACTTACTTGAAGACCACCTGGTCCATGGTGATGCCCGCAGCCTGGCTCAGCTCGTACAGCTCACTCTCCTCGGCGTTCAAGATCTCCTTCTTTTTGAGGACGTTTTTCTGCACGGTGGCGGTGACAACCAAAGCCGGGGAGTCCGCAGCGGGCGCTCCCGTTTGCTGGGACATCGTGGCAGGAACGTCCGACAAGTGCACGCGAGCTGCAAATAAATACATAAACAAATAAGATCGAGGCAATACAAACTAACGTTAGGCAGCTAGCTAGCTAGCTAGCTAGCTAGTTCGTCATGAATGAAAGCGTTGCCTAGCGTCGCTTTCAAATATTCTCGACAAAGTCATTATTGAAAAACAGAAAGCCATACATGCACTTGAATTAATTATGGGGAAGATACACACACGTAAATTTAAGTTTTGATTGTCGTTTTCATCCGCCAAAAGCAAACATACGAGGCGCGTTGCTGGTTACGTCATTATAATGCGACACGACGCATTGCAGCGTGGGATACGAAGTCCACATTGATTTGTTCGATAAACCCATATTATTCATGATTAAAAAGCAACTATTCAACAATTTAAACTATAATGTTCTGCTGCGTGGAAATAATTTGCTCTTTTAAAAGAATAGCTGAGTAAATTAAATGATTACAATTGGACTCATAAGTTACTTGATACAGTTGTCTATCTTTTATGTTAATTTTAATGATTATAAAACTCGTCAGACCACATCAAGAATCAGAAAACAGTGACCGAAGCACGTGTTTAAAATAAAGAATTAGCCTCTAAAAATATATATACAGTACAGTATATATTTATATCTGGAAAAAAAAGCAACTTGCATCTATGTAATTTTTCAGATGAGAAAGAGTATCTTTTAAAATGGTGTGTTTAAGGGTATTTTTATAACTTCCCCTTTAAAATTCCCCATGTCACTGCTGTTTTGCCTTTACCGCTCTTTTATTTTGACGTTGATAGGCTGATAATATTTATAACAAACTATTTTGGCTGAGGAATAGAAACAGGAGTGAGGAAAAAGTCAAACGGCGTCGGCAAAACTCATATTTAAGCGAGCAGATGCCTGAAAATGTCCTCAAGTACCGCAGTTATGCGCAACGCCGGCAAGTGCCGAGTCAAAGACGGTATTGCCTTTCCTTGATGTAAGCGTCGCGCGCTAGGCCGCATTCACCTGCTGAAAGAGGCGCAGAGGTTGAAAGTGAGACGCTCTCGTAGCGCACAATGCTGATCAATCGAGATGAGCGCCAAGCTCCCTTGCATTGTGATGCATCGCTCTTTGTGGATGTCGAGAGGATGAGACGTCCTCATGGCGCAAAGCGGCTTGGTATTCAGCAGCCTTTCAGGTGGCCATGATTGTTTCTTTGGCTGGCTTTTATGTCTTCAAATCAAGTGCTCGTATTTTTATTTTTTTTTATGAAGTTAACGGTTCAGAAAGGACTCGTGTAAAGTTTGTAAAAGTAGTCTGTGGTGAAGAGACAAGAGACAGGAGCCAAGAGCGGCAGCTGGCATTTAGAGGGAAACTTGAGCGGTAATTATAGTGTGAGTCCGGTTCGCGGAGCGCGGCATGACATTTTGGGGATAGTTCCCGCTGCAAAAAAAGGATGGCTGAGCTCCTCTCGGCTTGATGTCCCTCCTCTTTGTGTGGGACGGCTTTAGCGATACGATGTTCTATGATGAAAAGAACATTTGGAGCAGAGAGGGCGAGGAGAAGCCAGGGAAGGCTTGAGGTCGCAGAAGGTTAGCGTTCGTAACATGTAGAATCTCCGCTTCGGGTTTTCTGGACTACCCGGAGCACCAAGGTCATCAACGGGACTTTTCCCAGAGTCTTTTGAAACAGCCTCAAGATTAAGCGCCTAAGCCTTAAGAGAAGGCCTCGAGCGGCCGTCGGCAATGAGGAAAAAACGCAAAACACTTCATCCGGCCAGTGGCATTCGTCCGAGTCCCTGTCGTCTTCCGGCGGCGAGGACACGAGGCTCCTGGGTCGACCTCCTCTTCCTCCGCCGCACGGATCCACCGTCGACAGGCACGCGTCCAGAAACGACGATCGAAGCGGCGAATTCAAGTCCCCGCCCGCTTCGAGGGCCGCCTCTTTGCAAAAACAGAACCCCTTGTCGGAGCAGACCGTCGCCGGGCAACACCTGGACCTCGAGCAGGAGTCTACGAGCCACTCCCTCGGCGTCCGGCGCCGACTGGCCAGCTTCGGAGGAGTGAGCTCCCCTGGTTCTCTCTCTCGCTTCTCCGGTTTGTCGGCTTACGACGACAACAGCGACGGCGGAAAGGCTCCGGGCGTCAGCGGCGACATGCATGGACTTCTGGGTTCCTCCCTGGGGAGCAGGGGCAGCACAGGCTGCCTCCAGTCCAGCCCTCAGGGTTCCGGGAGAAGCACCCCGGTCTCGAGCGTCGGCTCGACGCAGTTGCTGAACGTCCGCGATCAAATGGTGGCGGCCCTGCAGAAGCTGAGGGAACTGGAGGAGCAAGTGAAGATCATCCCCTTACTCAAGGTGAAAATCTCCACCCTTCAGGAAGAAAAGAAACAACTGGCCTCTCGACTCAAGTTTCAGAATAAGGACTCGGAGGGGAGTACCGAGGAAGAACCGCAGGCCAAAGAAAAAGGGGATCGCTATGATTTCAGCGACAGAGAAGAAGAGATGTTGGCCCTCGAAAGAGCCATCAAGACTGGACACTATCCAACGTGGCGAGGAAGAAGCCGTTGCCAGAAGGATGATGATGCAGCTGACGGAGAAGCCACCAAAGAACAAAGTTCCATTGTACCGCAGTTTCAACACAGACGTGGTGCGGAATTGGAAGCGGAGCTTCAAGCGCAGCAACAAGTCATCACTGCTCTGAAGGAGAAAACTCTTCAGTTGGAGGCAGAATTGAAGGAATCCTCTCTCCAGGCCGAGATGAACCGTCTGAAACTGGAGCTTCAAGCGGCGGGAGCAAGAAACCGAGCGGACAAAGCTTCCCTGGCCGCGCCGTCCGTCGCAAACTGCGGCACGGAGGCCAAGCCCGACACCGCGAGCCGCGGGGCGGGCAACCACATCCAGCTCAAAAACGCCAGCACGGGAGATGGCGTGCAGGTGAAGAACGCGGCTACGTCGTGCGGCCCCGCCCCCGAGTCCAAAAACGTCAGCGTCGGCCCAGATCTGGCCATGAGCCGCTGGGTGGTCAGGGAACGAGCAGAAACCAGGGAGAGGGGCGTGGGGATCCAAATCCAGACAAATTCTCAAGGGGTCTCAGCGGAGGTGGAGTTACGCGACGGCCAAAGCAACACGGAACTACCCTGGCGGGATCCGGAGACAAAAGAACTCGTTTCAGTGGCGTGCGGAGACTGTTCTGTCAATGTCATCGTCCGTCAGGCGAAGGACGCCGTCTCTCGAGGCACCTTGACAGATCCGCTCAGAGGCTTTGGACTCGCAGCATCGGCTCAGGCCACGTCCCAACGTCCCAACGCCCCGTCTCGTTTCACAAACCCGAGACACGCCGGCGCCACCGACCCCGGCACCAATACCGTCCTCAGAAGCCAACACAAGCACACCAACGCCGCCAAAACCGCTACCGCCAGAACGGCGTCGGTCGGCAAAGGGCTCAAAGATGTCAAGTGCGTCCTGAAAACGCACGCCGTCGGTGTGGGAACGAGCCCCTTGGACGCAAATGTCCCAAAAGCAAATACCCGAGACGTTGGCGTAGGATTCATTAGCATTCGCGAGAACTTCCTCGTTGGCCTTAAAACACAAAACATGGCCTCTGGACCGTCCCATATACCCGACCCGGTCAACACTAGGAGCGTCGGCGTCGGCGAGGGGAGGATACGGGATCTGTCCGCTTCCGACGGACCATCCGGTCGGCGGATGGCATCGCCCCCGTGCGATTCGGCGGCGGACGGTCTCATGGAAACGCTAGCGGCGATGCTCGAGCGGGCCGGTGGCCCTCAAAGTGAGGATTTCGCGGAGCAGAAACGCGAAGCTGCGATTCAAGGAGGTCCGTTGGATTCAGGTAGATCTTCTACTTTGGGACTACTGTACACACGCGAATGAGGGTTTACAAGAGTACCTAATGTTCTAATGAAGCAGTGAAGTCACGATTGTGTTAAATGTTCCTATGAAAAACACTTTTCGGACCCTACGAGTTGGGGACTTGGGTCACATGACTTCACTTGAGTTAAGATGTACATTGGCAATTTTGAACGAGGACACCAGGGAGCTGAAATTTCACCCTGATGCTGACACCATGTTCAGCATGGCACGATTAGTTATCACAATACCAAGTCTGCCATTCCTTGGCTAAAATACTGAGAACAGCGTGGAAAAAAAACGAACAAAATAGGGACAAAACCTTTGAAATAGCAGATTTCACTTTGAGATTCACGAGACTCCGCCCGCTTGTCCATTTTCTAGAGCTGCTTCTCCCCACAACGTTAAGAAAATAATCCTGAAACGTACTCATAACTTACAAAACCCACAAAACGTCAAATATGTTTTCATGACCTCGCAAACGCTTTTGTTGTGGTTTCCCTGGCCCAGACGAGAGCGAAGTCCACCTGCCGGCCGACCCCCGCGACCCCCGTCAGCGGGGCGGATACGATTCCGAGGTGAAAAGAATGATACGGCTGTTAGAACGGCAGAGCTCGTCCGCCGCCAGAGGTAAACAACCGTAAAGGCTTGGGGAATGCGGCCGTATTCCGTGCGGCCGGACGCTTTCTTTTACATTCCGGGTTCAAGTTCCCCTTTTAGCTTTGGGAGGAAGCGGCCGCCTCGGAGACGCTCGCAATGTTTGGAATGCTATCTGGTTTTGGAAGTCATTTTTTCACCGCGCGGCAATTTGCGGCGGAGGGTCTAAAATTGAACGTCTCGGTCAGCGGAGCGAGCGCAAACGCGCGCGGTTGGGATTTAGAAAGGGAAGGAAAACATCAAAATGAAGTCCTTGAGCTCGAAAACGTCGCAGGAAAGAAAAACCCCTGCGATAGCGTCCCTTTTGTGTCTAGATGCTTCAAGTCTTTTGGATGTCCGGCGCAAGGCCGCCAAGAAGGAAAATGGCGAGCAAGGTTGCAGCAACACTAGGAAAAACATGAGATTCATGAAAGCGGCCAGCGGGTAGGGATTTGGATTCTTTTTTGGTTTGGTTTTGTCTTTATTTTTACCAAAGTTGCTCTACTTCTAATTTACTCATTCAATCCCAAAGACATATTTTGACGTTTCTGTTATGGGACTCAATTCCGGGTACTTTTTTTTTTCTCGTTTTTCCCAAGGATTCGGCTAAAATAGCGGGTATTAGATGACGGAAGTACCAAGGTAATCAATTATTTATGCTAATTAAGAATAAAGGTAATTGATTACTTCAAGCGAAGTACTAAAGTAATTGATGACTTTAGGTAATTACGTACTAAAGTAATCAGTTATGAAGCACTAATGTAATTGATTAGTTTAGGCAATTAAGTACAATGTAATCGATTACTCTCGATAATGAAGTACCGATGTAATTGATTGATTTCGCTATTTAAGTGCTCAAGGAATCGATTACTTCAGGTAATTGCATACTAAAGTGATCAGTTATTCTAGGTCGCGAAGCACTAATCTAACTATTGAGTTTAGGCGATTACGTTTAAAGTAATTGATTACTTTAGATAGTAAAGAACTGATGTAATTGATTCATTTAGGTATTTAAGCCCTAAAGTAATTGATTACCCCAGGTAATTTGGTATCGATTACTTCAGGAAGTACTAATATAATTGACTGGTTTAGGCAACTAAAGTACTCCATTCCTTTGGGTAACTTAGTACTGAAGGTGTTGATTACTTACTTTAGATAATGTAGCAATGATGTCATTGATTAATTTAGGCAATTATACACTAAAGTAATTTGTTACTTTAGATACCTGAGTAAGTACTCATTAATTTATTGGATTAGGTAAAAAGGTACTCAATTTCTTGGGGTAATTTAGTACGTAAGTAATTGATTAGGTACTTACTTTACTTTAATTACTTTAGCAACCAAAGTACTAGAGTAATTGATTTCTTTAGGTACCAAACCTTAGTACCTTATTTATTGCATACCAGACATTTTTAGACTCCACCTTTGGCGGGACACTTGAAAAATTCTGCCCCAAATAAGTACATGGGATAGCTAGTATAAAAAAACAACATAAAAACATGTCTTTGGGATTGAATGAGTTAAGTACAGAGTGTGATTACTTTATCTGCGATTCAATCATTTCTGATGATTCGATGAAGGTTGAACCCATCTCCCAAAATGTCAGCCGCCGAAAACCTAGAAGAGGCCGAGCGGGGCCCCAACAAGAAAACGCGAGAGACTGCCGTGGACGCAACTCCGACGAGACGGATCAAAGGCGTCGTCGTCGCCGGCAAGGCAACCAAAGTTTCGGGCAAATCCCAAATCACCAAGCGGTAGGATTTGATCATTTGAAGCCCCGTTACACTCAGGGTCAAAAGTCGGAGAGGGTAACATCTTTTCTTTGAACTCCTTCTGACGGTTTGATCGAACCGTGATAAGATCGCCGCTAGAGGGCGACATTTGACTTTTTTCTGGTCCGTCATTCGTCAAGCGCTGGTGTACTTCTGCATTTTTTTTTTTCCGATTTAGTGCTTACGCTTAAAGTTAACGCCATGCCTGTGGTTTTGCAGTTACACAGCAATTGAAACACAACACGGTAATATAAGTGTAACACGAAAACAAAGCCAGCTAGGCTATAATTCACAATCATGTTTCTTATCC
The DNA here is from genome assembly GCF_059441005.1 of Hippichthys cyanospilos. NCBI lineage: Eukaryota > Metazoa > Chordata > Actinopteri > Syngnathiformes > Syngnathidae > Hippichthys > Hippichthys cyanospilos. The sequence continues at coordinate 17,917,041 of NC_142383.1, read as the reverse complement.
CACACCGGATGGCATTATCATGCTTTAATGACTCTCAGATGCCGGATGTCGTTCTCATTTATAACTTCCTGCCCTACAACTATAGAAGACGGTTTCATTAACATTCGTCCATTTGTAATCTGTCTCTTTGTGTACAGGTGCAAGTTCAGTGAGAAGATGATGTCCGCCTGTCAGGCTTTGAAGACGCATTTGAGTGACGGCAAGCGCTTACCCAGCAGGGAGCTGGTGAGGAGATGCTAAATGCTAAAATGCTCAAACTGCACTGTCGCGGTACATTCAAGAATCAAAGCTCCACAAAACTTCTTGACCAAATTCCCGCCCAATTTTAACCAGATGAACTGTGAATATTTGGGAAAATGTTCTTTATTTAGAAAAATTTGCGGATTTTCTCAGCGTCCGGCGCCAACTGGCCAGCTTTGGACAAGGGAACACTGATATTTAGCTGCAACGTCTTCCTCGCAGCGTGACTGCCTTCAGACAGTCCAACAGGAGTGGTTCTCCGTGTCCAGCCCAAAGACGGCCTCGGCGGAGTCCGTGGAGGACTACCTGTCCGGTTTCCGCGTCGTCTCGCCCTCGCTGCTGAGACACGTGGTCAACATGGCCGACGGCAACGGCAACACGGCGTTGCACTACAGTGTCTCGCACTCCAACTTTGGCGTGGTCCAGAAGCTGCTTGACGCCGGTACGGTCCACATATTCAATAGCTCCGCCCCCTCATTTAACCCTTTGCGCACCATTTTGACCCTTCTCGCAGTATTTTAGCCAAGGGACCGATTTAAGTTGAAATTTGACATGCTGTCGCCATCTGGGTGAAATTTCAGCTCCCTAGTGTCTTCTTTCAACGTTTTCACTTTGATGTGAAACGTGTCTTATGTAAAGATCAAAGGGTCGGACAAAATAGGGTTAAGCTCACAAGGGTCAAGCACGTCCGAGAAACCGGGATCAACTTTTGACATCGTTTCTAGCTTAGTGGTGTTGAAGGACAAATTTAGTGCCTGCAGTTGCTTCAGTAAACCAAAAGCAAGACGTATAATTTAAGGTCAGGCCGTATGCGACTCTATTATAGAGACGGAAGGAAAGCTAAGAATTAGAAGTCGACTTATTTGGTCTGTCCGTAAGTCGTACGTAAGAAGCAGTCACCGTCCTTGGAATTTACCGTCAGTCATCTGAAGCTGCATTTCTCAAATTGGGGTATGAGTAAAAATGTGATGGTGTCAAATGCGTCACCGTGTCCCAAGTAAACAAGCTAGCATCTCTGCCGTTATTTGGGGCATTTGGGAAAATGTTCTTTCGTTTAGTAGAGTTTACACACTCAGCAAGAAGTAAATCCCCAGGCACGGGGAGAATGTGCAAACTCCCCACAGGAAAGTCAGAGCCACAATCGAACCCGCGACCTCTTCACTGCGAGGCGAGCGTGCTAACCACTTATCCACCACGCTGCCCTAGGTTTCCACAGGAAAAGCGTTTTTCTTTTCAAATTAAAGACAAATTAATTGGAGAATATTACTGGAAATTAAATTGTCTTAAAATGATTCCTTTGCAAAACAGGATGGGTATCGTCTGTAGTAGGGTCTTTTTTGACATTGGTTCTTGAGTGTTTTTAAACAGGCATCCCCTTCAAAATGGTATTCAGTTCACGTTTAATTCGGTACGGTGAGACGGTTGACACTCGGTATGGGCATTCTTGTCACGTTGCAAACCGGCTGTCTTCTGCAGATGTGTGCGACGCTAACAAGCAAAACAAAGCGGGGTACACGCCCATCATGCTGGCCGCGCTCGCCACGGTGGATCGGCCCGAGGACATGAACGTGGTGGAGCAGCTCTTTGATAGGGGGGACGTCAACGCAACAGCCAGTCAGGTCCATCTTTTTTTTCGTTTAATTCATCGTTTTTTCTCTTTTGGGGGGTTATTCTATGAATCAATTTCTATAGAACTCATCCTTATTAGAATCCCATCAAAAGGGTTAGCCCGTTTGGCTGCAGTTTCACGGAGAGCTGCGGTTATATTAGAGGTGCCCACAAGTCCAATTAGGAGTGAAGCCTGTAGTAGACGACAAATCCTGCACTCAATAGTCCATGGTTGCGCCGGGAGCCAATCACTTATCTTGTAGGAGTGCCCTTCTCCCTCATGAAACTCTCACAGGCTGTTAGGTAGATGCGAAGGAAGGGCAGAAAAGAGCTGCAGTAGATAGTAGTAAAACTCTTACCTAGATTTCTTATGTCATAAATTGAATTTCAAGTGTAAACTCTGATTGTTATTATGTTTGATGCTCTACGTGAGACTACACCCAAAGGCATGGGAACGGGAAGGGATAACAGTACAGTTACTGTAGAATTTTAATGAAGTAAATATGAAAATTCTGGCTGAAATCTTTTTCACCGGATCATTTCTAGGCGCTGATGACCAGCTAGCTTGGTAGCTAACAACAATTCACTTTGCAATTTAGTCCAACATAGTTCAATCTTTTCAGTTTTCCGCAGTTATCACCAACAAACATGTCTAATGATGGATTTGAAATTTGAAAATGGCTTCCCATTGCTCCGTGCTAACCAGGCGGGTCAAACGGCGCTGATGCTGGCGGTGAGCCACGGCCGCATGGAAATGGTGCGGGCGCTGCTGGCCCGCGGCGCCGCCGTCAACGCGCAGGACCAGGAGGGCTCCACGGCGCTGATGTGCGCCAGCGAGCACGGCCACGCCGCCATGGTCGAGCTGCTGCTGGACCAGCCCGAGTGTGACGCCGCGCTGACGGACAGCGTGAGTTACCGCACACGTGAGATAATCTGCGGAAAAATGTGGACGTCTGTAGCCGTCGTTGGCAGCGAACGGTTTCATGTGATTACTTTTTTTGAGTCATCATGATTTCCATCACTTTGAAAATGAGAAAATAAGCGTGAAAAACGTGAAAGCGTGATTGGTTGACCCCATATGGGACACCCTCTCCGCTTGAGAGTCAGCCCAATCTTTTGTGTCCACAGTAGTGGACATTGTTTTTTGGTCTATATCTTTTGATGTATTTATTCTACCCAATTAAACGCTAATGTCCTCAATCGAGGACATCCTGGTCTTTCCAGTGATGTCTCGTGTTCGACTGCGATGCATTTCACTTTTTTCCCGCCTAGACAAAATGGACACAATAGTGGACACAATTGAAAAGGCTGTAATAAAGGCGCACGTTGTTACACGGAGAAACCAGCAGATGGCAGCAGAGCGGAGTTTAGTGAGCCTGCAGTGTTTCTGCCATAAACGTCATTTTTTTTTGGGGGGGGGGGTGCGCATTTTTTATTTTTGTCTCCAGGATAACAGCACTGCCTTGTCTATCGCCTTGGAGGCGGGGCACAATGACATCGCCTTGCTCCTCTACGCACACTCCAATTTCTCCAATGTACATGCTGAGTGAGGTATGCACATGTGGGGATTTTTTAAAATTTATTTTTGTTAATAAATTTTTAAAAAATAGTTTCTGTCTCCCTGTTTGTGTGAAACAGGCTCATCACTGTGGAAGGACCTAAGTCATTTCTGGACACAAGATGAATGAAACCCAACTAGGAATTTGCTCTGCTGTTTTTTTTTTTCACATTAGGCAAAAAATATTCATGTGTTTTTGTTTATTTTAAACTTACGTGTATATGTAAGTAACACTAATGAGCATTGCTAAATGTATATTTCAGGGCTGCAACTAACATTTGTGTTATCAGTTTATTGACAATTTTTGTTGACAATTTTATTGTCAATTATTTACATTGTCTTAGCTTGTTGATGAAAAATCATTATTAATAATAATAGCTATGTGGCTCCACTAGTCTAAATACTGCATTCTGATTAATATTATTTGTTATGAATTAAGTAAAAAAAAAAAAAAAATCAGCCAGTCTTTAGTTATCTCAGGGGGGCGGCCATTTTGCCACTTGCAGGTGCCTGAAAATGACATCACAGTTCACCTCTTTTCCAAGCTGAACTGTGATTGGTCACCTGGTCCGTTGGCAACTGTGATGTCATTTTCTGGCACCTGCAAGTGGCAAAATGGCCGCCCCCTGACATAGACAAAAACAGACTGAAATGCAGAGGATTTGGACAATTTTACATCAATTAAATCAATATACTGTATACATATATATATATATATATATATATATATATATATATATATATATATATATACATTTTTTGTTCTTCAATGTATTTGCGCCGTGCACAATAGAAATAAACACAAGTAAAAATCTGGCTTTTGTTCTTGTCCTAAAGCGTGTGTGTGTGTGTGTGTGTGTGTGTGTGTGTGTGTGTGTGTGTGTGTGTGTGTGTGCGTGCGTGCGAGCGCGTTCCCAGCAAGTGCAATCAAATCAAATCATATACAAGCGCCAGCAACCATCAATTTGCTGTTTCCACGGCAACAGGCAGTGGTTTTCGTGCGCTTCCCGGGAAAACACGCACGCGAGCCACACGCTGCTTTCAGCGCGTTCATCTTGCCGGAGACAACACTGGAATTCAATTTACCATCAAGCCGATGCGAAAAATCCCGTGATTAATCTGTGATCAATATTCGAATTGGTAACTGCGGTGTGGGCGGGGACTGGCTACGTCGCTCGTTAGCAAAACAATGGAAGAAAATACAGAAAATACAAAATACTACATAACTGGGGCGAGTTGTCATATCTATGAGAGCCTTGCTAATCGGTCCTGTTATCGCTATGTGTGTACCAAGCTATGCGGACGGCGTGAAAAAGTCTTTTTGATTTTTGATAATCGGTTCTAAGGTACTCTTAGCCGACTTTGGTCAGAAGACAGAAAAAAAAAGGGGGCGAAAATCAGCGTGATTATCGTTATGTGTATTTCAAACCGGACACTGTGAATATGTGCACTTGTCACAAATCCAAGATTTTTGCTCAGGGGTCTTCTGAAGACTTTCCAAAGGGTGGTCAGGCAAAAAAAAAAAAAAATCAGGCTGATTATTGGTAGGTGTGTACCGGGCTTTAAAAGACCAACATAATTGGGGCGAGTTGTCACATTCATGAGATCTTTGATTATCACACTTTGCTCAGACGAGAGAAAACGGGCTCAAAACGAGAGAAATTAGCCTGAAAATCAGGCTGATTATTAGTATGCGTAAAGCAAGCTTTAGGTGGTATAAAAAACCTGATGATCGGTACGTGTGTACTTCATGACCAACAGAAACTGGGCTAGTTATCACAACTATGAGACCTTTGAAAATCGGTCCTTTGCTGGCTTTGCCCGAAGAGAAATTGGGCACGAAATTGATCTGTATGCTTGTACCAAACATTGTACTTGTAACATGTACGAGACTTATGATTATCTGGCTTTTGCTGACATCGGTCAAGGGAAAAGTCAGGCAAAAATAATCGGCCCGGTTATCAGTATGTGTGTACCAGGCTTTAGACGATCCAAAAAATACCGCATGCTTGTCATATCTCTAATAATCGGTCCATCGTCGACTTGGGTAAGCAGAGAAATCGGTCTGAAAATCAGTCTGATTATCTGTATGTGTATACCGAGCTTGAGTTGGACAGCACGAAAGGGTACGTTTGTCGATAATCTTTGATGATTTGGGTCGGAAAAGAGATTATGGATATATGTGAATTCTTATTCCACTCCTTATGATCAGGGATCCTAGACGCATCCATGAAATCCTTGATGATCGGGAGAATCGGCTGAGAAAATCGGGTTTAAAATTCATCGCGATTATCAGTATCTGGGTTCAGATGAGCAAAATAATAGGGACGAGTTGTCACGTCTACGAGATCCTTGATCGATAATCTTTGCTGATTTTAGTCGTGAATTTTAGTCCTTTATTTGGCCATGGTGTTCGGGGGGATCCTATTCACAACCACGAATGGGCTCGATAATCGGACCTGTGCTAATTTGAGAGAAATTTGCCTTGAATTTTTCACGATTATCAGAACGTGGTATTCGGCTTCAGGCGCTCTGCGTGAAAGGGGCTTTTGGTCGCGACTATGAGAACTTTGATAATCAATCTTGTTCTTGTTATTTTGGTGCCTTTTTGGCTTGGAAACGCTTTCCTGTTCCAGTTCATGTCTGAACACATTTCTTTTCCAAACCTCCAAAGACGAAATTAAACTCACCCCAGCTGAAGTGTTTTCCATGAAGCTTTTTGCAACAGCCCCCCCCCCCCCCTCGTTTTTTGTTTGCCCCGCTGGAAAAATAGCGTTAATATCTTAACGGCAACCAGATGTCGCCCGGGGTCGACTTTGCCTGCGACGTTTCCCACCTTCCCCCCCCCCCTCCCGGTTTGTAATCCGAGTTGCGGTGTTTAGAGGCCGGGGAGTGTGTCGGCCCGCTGGAATGCAAAGTCAAAAGCGGAGTTTTTTTTTTTTTTTTTTAGGGGAGGGAGGGTGCAAGGAGAAGAAAGGGAATCCGGATGTTAAAAGCATGCGGAGGGAGAGGGAGACGCGCTCGGGGCCCGGCGCAGACGTCGGGAAGCCATGCAGACGGGAGCGTCCGCATTGCCCCCCCACCCCGCCCCCCCCCCCTCCCCCCTCATTCATTTGTATATGAAAACATAGCGCTTTTTTCCCTCCCCCTTTCTACTTCTCGTTGAGTGATCAGCTGATGAAGAGACTAGCGGCTCGCTGCTATGCGGGCTTGCTAATTCTCTCCCCCGCCGCTGCCGCCGTCGCCGCCGCCGCCGCGCTGGATCCCGCAGACCGCGCTCAGGTAAATGCCCCGGCGTTCCCGCATGGATGTGCGCGAGAGAGGGAGCGTGTGAGAGGAAGGGGGGGTGTAATCTCGCTCAGATTAGTCAGGGAAGAGGCGAGGCTTGCCGTGGCGGGAATGTGGACGGCTGCCGGGGGGATTACGCCTTCATTCCTACGGGGTGATGCCGCAGACGCCCCCCCCCCCCCACCCGCCCCTCCCCCCACCCCCGCCTAACGGCCAGCTCGGGCGCCTTTAGTTTGTTTACCAACATCTCAGCGTGTCCTTGACCATCCGTGTGGATGAGGAGCCGCCGATCGGTATTCCGTCCGGCGTGCCCTCCTGCGGCACGCGTGCACGCCGGCGTCCCCGAAAGCCCTCCAAAATACATCGGCGCAGTAGAGGGGAAAAAAAAAAAAAAGAACAAAAATGCAGCGGTTACAGCACCAAACCGGCGCACAAAAGACAAGTGACCGCAAACGATTAGTGGGGAGGCGTGATGATTGAAAAACAAAACATGGCGCGCATTTCATGAATAAATATCTCATTGATCAATTTATTTCTGCATGGCTTCTCCAATCCAGTCAGTTCACGGTTCATTTTGTGAACCGAATCCAATCAGGATTCCGGAGTGCTTTTTTTATCAATTCTGATCGGTCGACTAACTCGGTGTTTCTCAATTATATTTTGACGATTCGCCCCAAGAATGAGAAAACTTTTCACGCCCCCTCACTCAATGTGCTGATTATGAATGAGATTATCTATAAAAATTGAAGAAGTATCCCTAAAGCTGTATTCTTTTTAACATGAACAAACGAAAAAAAGCTAAATAAATCAACAACTGTTGACCGCATTTATACGGGTTACAGCTTAGTCTAAAACTGAAAAAAAGAACAGTTTTGCAAAATGCGAAGTTTGAAGCGGGCGTGTTTCCCGAAGCGCAGCCGGAAGCCGGCGGGAAGATGGAGGACGAGGACGGCGGCGGCTTGAAGAAGCGCAAAGACGAGCAAGGGCGCCGCAAGGAGCCGCCGCCGCCGCCGCCGCATGACGCCGCCGCCGCCGCCGGAGGCGAAAAGGTCAAACGGAAACGAGGGCGACCGCCGGCCGAGAAGCTCCCCCCGAATCCGCCCGAGCTCACCCGGCAACTCAGCACGCTGGTGGACATGGTGGTCAACTACAAAGACGGGTGAGGGAAGCGCATTTTTGCCAAGCTTTACCTTTATGGCGCCGACGTGAACAAATTCGTCTGCAATTTTTGGCCATCGATTCCGTGACATAAAATTGTCCAAATGTTCAGAATTCTCCACAGGAAATATTTTCGGGTTTATGTGTTAAATGTTTGGAGAATAATCAACAATTTTTCAGATTTTCTAAGAATTTACACACAAACGAAAAAAATTACAAAAAAAATATATAATTGTCAATTCGAAAAATGACCTATTTCTTAAATAAAAGGATGGAAATAAAACGTGTTTTTTTAAATCAAATTCATTGATTGACTAAAACTAGCAGTGCAAAAAATTGGTCAAAAAAGTAAATAAAGAAATCATTGTTCTTCAAGATCAGCTCTCATCAATAACTTTCTGTCTAAATATATAGTTTGTAAAAATAGATATTTTTTAAAAATATTATGATAGATATATATATACCACACAGTTTGTTCAAGGCTGTTTTTGTCAAGGCACAAACAAAAAATATGTGCAGTATTATTTTCTCCGAAATAGGAAACGATGGCCATATGCTAACAAAGGCCTTCTCAAGTGACACAAAACTTTCTTGTCTCTTCCAGTTTGGGTCGACAAATCAGCAAAGGTTTTGTCCAGCTGCCCTCCAGGAAGGAAGCCCCCGAGTATTACGAGCTCATCCGAAAGCCCGTGGACTTCCGGCGGATCCGGGTGGGCGTCCCTGTCCAGCTCAGCCATTCCTACTTACTCTCATCTTCACGTCCTTTTTTTTATTTTGATTTTTTTTTTCCAGGAGCGAGTACGCAACCACAAATACAGAAGTGTGGCAGACCTGGAGAAGGACATTTTGCTGCTGTGTCACAACGCTCAGACGTATAACCTGGAAGGATCTCAGGTGAACCGCCGGGATTTGTCTGGACCTGGAACTGGGTTCCGGAATACAAATTTATTCCATATTCTTGATATGTAACTCGTACGCTCTTTCCCCTCGCTAAATTCAGAACACTAGTAGAATCACTTGGTCTTACTCGTAAGGTTTTTTTGTTATGTTTTTTTTGCACATGGTTCTAGTTTGGAAAGTTTAATTTTGTGATATTAGGTCAAAATTGCCACTAGTAGTGGAAAAAAAAACTTGTAAGCGTTCTTTACATATAACTACTGTATGTAGTTGCTGCTGGTACGGGTAGGCGCGTACCAATACGTACTGGGTGTTGGTATCGGGTCGCTACCCAACTGGTATCGGTACTTGTGTCTCTTTTATGATGGCAAACTACATTACTAAACTGATTCCATCCCAATTTTTATGTATTTTTAAAAGTCCAGACAATGAATACCAGATATTTATACTTTTTTTTTGTTTGTTTTTAAGTCTTTGGTTAAAGGTCTAAAAACGGCTGCCACTAAAATAATCAAGCACAAAGGTAAACAATTGCCTAAGTACTAGGTAATTGATAACTTTAGGTACTTTAGGTAGTACAGTACAAAAGTAATCCTTTATCCAGTTACTTTAGCACTTTTGTACCTACAGTAATCAATTACTAACCCTTTGCTTCTTTAGTACTTCTTGCGTACTTGCAACAACAACAGCAAAGGCTAAAAAATTAAAAAGGGATGTAATCTTGAAGTAAAATGCAATAATGGGATATACTGTATGTCATTTAAAATGATCTGTCGTCGTTTTTTTAGACATTAATCAAAAGTATCATTGTTATTTTTACTTTGTATCGTGGTCAGCGACTACTTCAAAGAATCTAAAAAGTATCGCAAAAAGCTTGAACTTGAATTAAATTGAATGAGCTAGGAATCGTGATTAGCATTAGCGCGCTAGCGACGATCATTTTAGATCAGAAAAAAACTACCATTAAACTCACACGTACTTCATATTATAATACACATTTTGCATGTCCATAGTATGGTAAAAATCACTTACAGTTGATGCTTCCAAGTGAATAAATCATAGGAAGAGACGTGCTTTCTGTTAGCTTCAAAAGGTAAACAAACTTCCGGCTTGTGTCCTCTTCGTTTTCATTATTTTCTGGCAGATTCGGCAAATTTAGTACATGGCTGCCTCCTGCTGGTTGAGGGAATAGTACCACATTTCAAACACGTTTTTATTTTCTTTTATTTTCTATCCTTTTGTTTTCTTTTTTTCTTTTTGTTCATTTTGGTTTTGCTTTTGATTTGTTTTACTTTATTGCCGTTTAGTTGGGATTGTTTATTTGGGATTTGGGATTTTTATCTCCGTATGGATGGAGTCCAAAAGGACAGACCGCGTTTGATCCCGATTCCGCAGATCTACGAGGACTCCATCGTCATCAAGTCGGTTTTCGAGAGCGCCCGGCGAAGAATCGTAGCCAACGAGGAGCCTAAACAGTCGGTGGTCGCCGCCGCCCCCCACAGCGACAACGGCGGGTCCGCCGAAGACCCGGAAGCAGGTAAAGCCAAGGTAAAATCCAAAAACCATCAAATCTCCTTGACGCCATCTTCTTCTCTCGTTCATTTCCTGCAAGGTCTGGATAACGAAGTGCAGAGACGCAATCTCGCGGGGAAGAGACCGCTTTTGCTCCAAGATCGGAATGCAGAGGAAAAGTCCTCCAAGGACGAAGGATGAAGACTGCCGTCCATTCGTTTTGTTTTGTTTTTTCCTCATTATTATTAGATCCCCAAAAACAAACATCGAAACGCCATTTTTGAGGGCTTTCCCATACTCGAAAAGTCACCGCATTTCATTTGCGGGACGAGAAAAAAAAACATACTAGCCGGAATTTTTTAACAACGCAAGTCTCGTTTTGGTTGGAAGCGACCATTTCTGTCCTTGAAAGACGGACTACTGCAAGAGATTGTATTTTAATGCGACCATTTTTTTTTTTGGTGGTACAGACATGCCTTGGAATCTAAGTTGAATTCGATGCTTGCGATTTCCGACATTGAAGCTGCTAGCAAGATTTGAGTGTAGCCTTAATTCTTAGATTTTAGGGAAAAAAATTGTCAAAACTAAGACGCGACATTCGCTAAAAATTAAAATATGCAATAAATTCTCACCGGGAACTATTTCTGACAAATGTAATCGCTAGTCAATCTGGTGATATGTGTTACTACTTTAGCTAATGCTAAATGCTAGCTTGGAAGACAACAGTGTTAATTTTGTCATTTCTTTCGTCAAAAATTGCGCGTGCCGACGGACGAGTCATTGCCGTTTGGTGCATTCATTTTGTATTTCTATTGATGTGTGAAATGTCCGACTGTGGGTGGTCATTGAACGCATCTTCAGCGATGGCATTCTTTTGCTTTTCCGTGTCGCTATCGATGGTTGAATGCGAGTTGTACGGCAAGTTCGACGATGATCTATTGCACCAGCCCTTATCTTTAACCCCAGAGCGCCATCTAGAGGAGTAAAAAAGGATCACAAGTCACTGCCGTTGGGTCACACCTTCAGGCCCCGTTTGTCACGCCGTGATGAGTTCTGAACTCGTGTAGGACAAAAAGTGTTTTGCTTCAGTTTTTTGGACTGAAAATTTCCCCTTCAAATCGATCTCCAGATGAATTTCACTGCGGGTTGCCTCGCTCATGCTCGCCGCTCTAATTGTTGTTTACCATCCATCTGCTGCAGATATGTGGACAAAAATAGGAATTAAGGACTGTTTTTAATCCGTGTTTGTATGAAAAGCCTTCACTGATCCGGTAGCGCCATGTCTGCAGAAGTATCGGGACACATACCGGTTGATTGACAAAGAAGGGCGTCTCCATACTTTTGTGGGCAAAATTTCGACGCCTAAGGAGTCTGAGAACCCGGGAACATTAGCGTGTGGTATCTTATTTTAGTTGTATTTTTTTATATGAAGGAGTTTTTCTCTCCGTGGACTTTGAATGTGAATTCTGAGCAAATACCATCTTGTACACATTGTATGTGAAGCGTGTTGTCGGCGACGACGTCCAGACAATCCCTGGAAACATGTACTGTATCCATTCTGTACTGTTAATACATTTTATCAAAAACCGCTCCGGGCCCTTGTGGTTGCGTCCGGTCGGAAACGAATGAATTTGGATTTCCGAGAGACCCGTTCTCAATCTTTAGCGTCTGGATTTATTAGAGCCCGATTCGGACCGACTGGATCCCGGTCGAATCCAGAACGAAAACAGATGATCAAGAATTTTCGATAGACTGGAGTACCAATCCTTACTGACAGGTGACCAATTCAAATGAAATTGAGCGAACCCTTCCCGGCGAACAAACCAAATGGACTGGATCCGGATTGACTGTAAACAATTGTAGACGATCCAGATTAACAGTTGAAATGATACAGATTGAGTTGTGACCAATCCAGAATGACTTTGCAGATTTCCCGGGGAGCTACCTATCCCAATCATTTAAATCTGGATCGCTGGGTCTGATTAGATTCAGACTGACAAATCCAGATTGACTCCCGGTTTATACATGTAAACTCATTCACTACAATGGACGGGTTAGGGTTAAGAGTAAACCTGCTTTTTGCACTAGAAATTGACATAATAAACCATTAACAAGTTCCAGCTGCTTCCATTAAAAATGCGGGCGGACGCTCTAATGGCAGATTAGCGAGTCCTGAAGGACTCCCGCTGTCTAATCCGCGGGAGAAGACAAAACTCAAAGGACTTGAACTGGTTCCTGTTTGCTTCCTGTAATTGCACTGGATCACATTAGGGCACAAGACGCCCGCCTCGCGTCTATGCGGATCCTCCGGAGATTTGCTCTCGTTCAGGCCACCGGAAGACTTCGCTTGGCCATTTTGTTATTTATCGAGACAAACTGCAAAACGATATATCGAATCAAGCGTACAAACGATAGCAAATACCGAACATCGCGACGTAAACAAACACCTTAATTCACTGCCCGGCGACCCACGTGGATTCACTTCAGACTAATCAGCCAATCCAGATCAACTAGTGAGCCAAAGACCGCTTTTCCCTGCCGGTTCCGGGAAAAGGCCTTTGGTCTAAAAACCTTCTCCAGATCCTCCACGATCACATCCCGATCCGCGACGCGGTCCCCGGAGGCCCTCCGAGAGCTCGCGGGGCGCGACGATCGGGGCGGCGCGAAGGGACGAGCTCCTCCGGTGCTCGGTGACGGCGCCGGCGCACGGCCGGAATTTGAACGCGGCCCGGAAGCCCCTGCGGAAGTTCTCGTTGAAGAACCCGTAGACGACGGGATTGACGCTGCTGTTGAAGAAGGCCAGCCAGTGGGCCAACGGGTACAGGTAGATGTTGACCACGCGGTGCTGGCCCTCGCTCAGGTCGGCGTAGTCGCTCAGCATCATCAGCGTCCACAGCGGCAGCCAGGACAGGACGAAGAGCAGCGCCACCACCAGGAGCATGGCCACCACACGCTTCTTCTTCCCGGAGACGGCGCGCCGGGCCTCCCGAGCGCTTCCCGGGCCGCCGCCCCTCAGGGACGCCCCCGGGGTGGCGTTTTTGAAGAGCGCCAGGCAGACGCGGGCGTACATGACGACGATGAGGGCGAGCGGGGCCAGGTAGATGTTGACGAAGAGAACGGCGGTGTAGACTTTGCGCAAGTCCGGAGCGGGCCAGTTCTCGCGGCACCAGTAGAAGGGGCGGCTGTCCCGGCGGCCCCGGAGGACGATGCGCACGCGGGGCTCCTGGGCCACGCGCAGCATGACGCCCGACGGCGAGGAGATGCACGCCGCCAGGACCCAGATGACGGCGATGATGACCTTGGAAGCGGCCATGCTGACTTTCTGCTTGAAAGGGTACACGATGCAACGGAACCTGGGCACCAGAGTGGACGCGTGGCTTACCCCCTTCCTTGTAGGGCCCCCTTTGACTTTTGAAACGGACCCGCGGGTCGGGACGGTCACTTTAAAATAAATAAATACCTGTCAACGGCGATGGCCACCAGAGTGAAGACCGACGCAGAAACCGAGATCCCCTGCACCGTCCCGCTCAGTTTGCACACCAGGTTCCCAAAGGGCCACCCTAAAAAAAAACAAAGTGAGGACGGATAGAAAACCGAGTCGGTGGGATGAGAAAATGAGAGGAGATGAGGATCGATTTGGAGATGTGTTGAGGATGTGAGATGAGGAAACGAGGAGAAGCGGAAAGGAGAAGATGATGCAGAAAGGAGATGTCGAGGAGTAAAGAAAACGATGAGAATATCGGGGACGGGGACGAAATAAGCAAATGAAATGAGATGACGGGGAGATGGAGAATGAAGAGATGAGTAAATAAAATGAGGATATGTAATAAGGAAATGAAATGAGATTAACAGGTGAGGCGATGAGAAAAGATGAGATGAGATTTAGAAGAGAATGAAAGGAAGAGATGTGAAAGTAAAGGATAAGATGAGATGCAGAAATGAGATGAAGAGGAGTTAAGAAGGCAGAGATGAGAAAATCGAGATAAGCAAATGAAATGAGATGATGAGGGGATAAGTGAATGAAGAGATGAGTAAATAAAACAAAAGGAAATGAGGGAAATAACTAAGGGGACGAAGAGATAAGGACATGAGGTGATGAGAAGAAAGAAGATGACACTCATGTAAGAACGTTTTATGAGAGGAAAAACCAAAAGGGGGAAATGAGAATATAAAATATGAAGAGATGAGGATGAAGAGATCAAATTACATGAGAGGAAGAGATGTTAAGGACATACAACGAAAGGATATGAAGATAAAAAGGTGGGATGAGAAAATAAAGCATGAGACAAGAAAAAGAAACAAGATGACAAGAAAATAGAGATCAGTAAACCAAACAAAAAAAGATGAAATCAATTAGTAAATTGAGATGAAGGGATGAGACGAGATGATAACGTTTAATAATTAGGACACGAGATGGGACTAAATGAGAAGATAACGGGGGATGAGAAAGTAAAGAACGAAGAGATACGGAAGTGAGATGATGCGTCACTTGGGCAAGATTATACAAAGAACATTTGCGTGCGGGGGAAAACCGGCGGCGGGAGGCCACGCCACCTGTGATGATGTTGTCCACGAGGGTGGCGGGCATGCAGAAGATCCCCACCAGCAAGTCGCTGACGGCCAGGTTGAGGATGAACAAGTTGGTGACGCTCCGCATGCTCCGGCGCCGCAGCACCATGAAGCACACCGCGCCGTTACCCAGCATGCACAGCAGGAAGATCAGCAGGTAGGAGGCGGCCAGCGCCGCCGCCACCCACGGCCGGTGCAGGTAGAAGTCCACGTAGGTCACGTTGTCCTGCCGGACGCCCCTCCAGGAGTTCCCGCTCGCGCTGACGTTCTGCTTCATCTTCTTCGCCTGCCTTCGCCCATCCACATTCCGCGCCTTTTACAATCGCGCCTTTCAACTCCTTTTTCCAAACGGTGACGCTCCTTTCAAAACAGACGGCCGATGAGCAACCTGCTTTCCCATCAATTTCAAGAACGTGGCAAAAATCGCGTCAACGGACATTACCTGTCAGTCACTTGCAGCATCCCTTCTTGCCAAGCGCCGCTTATACGCTGGCCAGGCATGCGTGTGTGTGTGTGTGTGTGTCAGGAGGTGGGGCATGCACACACACACACACACACACACACACATATTTCTATTCAATAGTTACACAGTCATGTAAATAAACAAGAACGTCTTTACAAATAATTTAAAGTGTTTTATTGTATTTGTCATTCAAAAAAAACACACCACCATATAAAAAGGTCTTCTGTTTGGATTATTTGGATTATTATCAAGCCCTTTAAGGTGCATGTACAAAATTGCCTAACCGTGTCAAAGGAACAGAACAAACAAAAGACATCGGGAAACGATGCCAACACACAAACATCAGGACGGGATTTACACGCGAGACTTGGCGCACGCTCACATTCGCTTGAACGTTTTGCGCACGGGTCGTCTTTGCAAACGCCGTTCCGCGTCGTCACATTTTACACCATTTTACAAATGGAAAAAAAAAAAAAAATCTGATCACCGGTAGCGTAACAGAAAAAAAAAGTAAAATATTTAAACTGACACATTAACGACAAAATAAAACGCTTTGGAAGCAAACGACAACCGGAGACGATTTGCAGCGTCGCGTTGGGAAAATGAATGAAAATTGAGTGTTTTGATCACAAGCAGAATTGCACATGAAGAGAAACCAAATCTGGCACCTACAGAGAAATCAGAGGTAGAACTACAGTCTTAAGAGAAACTCCAAAATAAAATCATCATACGGCGCCGAGGACCCGATTGGTCGACAGGATGCGGCCCAAAGGTTTAGCCAAGGAATCGGAACAGGATGAAAAATAAAAAGATTTGGGGTTAACCGAAAAATACACATTTAAAAATGCGTATTGATTTCAAAATGAAGAAATGGGCCGTGATAAAAGAAATAGCTTGGAAATACATTTTAAAAAGTTTTAATGCTTATTGATTACAATCTTTATATTAATAAGAAACGAAGCTTCGTGAAGCACTTGTGACATTTTTACTCCTCTAGATGGCACTGTTGCTTCCAAGAGGCAGGGGAAATTATTGATTGAATTTTCACAGCATTGGTGTTGATTTTTAAACTAAGAGCACCATCAAGAGGAGTGAAAAAAATAAGACAGGTGCTTCGTGAAGCTTCGTTTACAAATCATATCTTTGATATGTGTACGATGTACAAAAACGCCACAAAGCAACCTTAACTCATTCAATCCCAATGGCATATTTTTACCTTTTTTTTCCACTTAGAATCCAGACATAAAATTCCAAATACTTCATGTTTTTTCCAGTTTATTTTTTTGTTTCCCACAAGTGTTTGTCTAAAGAAATGGCTGGTAAGTAAACATTACCATAGTACTTAAATAGCTCAAGTAAATATTACTATAGTACTTAAATTTCTAAAGTAATTAGTATTTTAGTATCTTAAGTAAATATTACTGCAGTAATTGAATTTCTAAATTAATTGATCACCTTAGTATCTAAAATAATGTTACTAAAGTACTCAAATATCCAAAGTAATTGATATCTTCAGTACCTTGGTACCTAAAGTAAATGTTACTATAGCATGTAGGTCTCTAAAGTAATTGATTATTTTTGTATTAATTACTTAAGTACTTACTCTAGTACTTTAGAAACTAAAGTAAATGTTACAATAGTACTTATACATCAAAAGTAAATGTTACTTCAGTACTTCAGGTAAATGTTAACATAGTGCTTAAATATCTAAATAATTGATTACTTCAGTACTTTAATACTTAAAGTAAATGTTACTGCAGTGCTTAAATTTCTAAAGTAATTGATTACTTTAGTAGCTAAAGTAAATGGTACTATATTTCTTACATTCTTAAAGTAATCGATTACTATTTAATTACTCATGGTAATCAATTACTTATCACATAAGCCATTTTAGAGCCCCCTTTTGTCAAAATAACTCCACCCCCCCCCAAAAAAAAAAGCAAACAAGAATACCAGAGATCTTAAAAAAAAAACAACTTAAAAATACATCTTTGGGTTTGAATGAGGCTCCTTCATAATCATCAAAAATAGATCCAGCCATTTGTGATATCAAACGAAAACTTTCACAAGTCGGTTTCGGAGGATTTCTTCCAGAAGAAAGCGCCGTCGTCCGCGTCGCCGTGGATTCGGATGAGAGGCGAGGCTTTGCCGTACGCGCCCCTCTCCAGGCTGCGCCCACAATGGTTTTCATTTTCCTTCTGGTTATTTCGCAGCAAAAAAAACGGTGTCAACTCACGTACTCGGCAACCGTGGACGATTCCAAACGATGCTCAGCACGCCGAATATGCGTTAAGGAAAGTCTGCGATGAGCTTCCTGTAAAAGGGGGCGGAGATAATAAAGTCACCTGAGTGCAAGAATCAAAATTACATGAGATTTTCTCTTTTTTTTTTCCCCAACAAAAAAGGTAAAAGAAGTGTCCCCTCCCCCATCCGAGTTCGTTTTTTTTTTTTTTTTTTACACTCTCGTGCAGTATTTTGACCATTTTGGGTCATTTTATTCCGCATTGTTTTGGCAGTATTTTAGCCGAGGGAAGGCACAATCCTGATAGCATGACAACAAAGTGTGTTTTTGTCATTTTGTCATCGTGTGGGTGAAATTTCAGCTCCCTAGTGTCTTCTTTCAATGCTCCCCCTTTGATGTGAAATGCCTTTGATGTCAAGATCAAAGAATTGGACAAAATAGTGTGATAACTGAGTTGTTGTGAATGTTACATGTCACCGTGTGGGTGAAATTTCAGCTCCCTAGTGTCTCCTTTCAACACTTTCCCTTTGATTAAGCCCGTCATGTCAAGATCGAACAAAATACCGCACAAGGGTTAAAGGGCCGGGCTCGGAATGTGTTGTCATTCCCCGATGCATCCGCTCACGCCCCTCCCCCTCCCCCACATGTACCGTATGTCTCCGCGCAGCTCTCTCACTCACAGCCACAAGCGCGCCCCCACTAACAGCCATGGAGTTGTTGCCAAATCGCCCGTACGATGAGCCGTAGTTAACTTTGAAGCCTTCGCGTACGGCCGAACAAGAGCGAGTATTAACAGGCTGTTTGACACCAACCCACTGCTGTAAAGTGACAGTTTTTTCTGGTACTCACTAGCCAAAGACTTCTGTCCCAACATGGGCTCCTGCTCCATCATGTCCATGGAGATTTTGATACTGGGAATATTCTCATTGTAGGGATAGTCACACTGGAGGAGGACCAGGACCAGGGACAACGTTAATCACAATCACGTCTAGAGGAGCGGCACAGAGGGAACAGACCACGTAGAGGAAAAAAACCCAAAAACCTACGTATTCGTTTTCAGAGTCGATGCTGCCCTTCTTCTTGTGCTTCTTCTTCTTCTCGTCCTCCTTCTTCTTCTTGTCCTTCTCGGGGATGACGTCGTCCAGGTAGCTCAGGTCGTGCTGGGAGAACAGGTAGTCCATGGCCTTGCGCACCGCCACCAACGCCAAGATCTGACACAAAATATTCCCTTTGTCCATTCCGGAGCTACGGCCGGGCCAACCCGTGGCCCCGGGGCCATTTGTGGGCCCGCACATTAGCGTCATATACTAAATACAAATACTTCAAATATACTTGAAAAATACATCCAATACATTTAACACATTCAAATTTCGAATGAAAAATGAACAAACTATGTTTTTGCATCAGAAAATGGGAAGGTGGCCGCGGGCTGACCATGACGGGGAAGATGATGGCGGCCACGGTGGACTTGAGCACCCAGAGGAGGGCCAGGCACACCACCTGGATGAAGGTGAACAGGTGGATGCGGCGCTGGGGCACGTGGCGCAGGTAGATCAGGTCCGGCTGGTGCTTGGCCGGCATCAGCAGCAGCTGCAGGCGGTCCATGAACTGACGCAAAAAAAAACAGACAAATAAACAAACATATACAATTGTATATAATTGTATATAATAATATATAATACAATTGTATATAAATCATATCTCATTTTGGTTAAAAATAAATGCAATATTGATGTCATTTTGATTCAAAATCACCAAGAAAAATGCCGTTATTTTTACTTTGTTATTGTATGATAATTTGAGAAATTATTAACGCCTTTAATGCCAGCTTTGAACAAAAAAAAAAGAACCTGCGGCTCAATTTTGAGCATTCTGAAAGAGCATCCTCAGCATTTTTTTTATGTTATTTTTTTCCATCCATTCCCATAAAAACAAAACAAAAAAAACGTCAATATGCGTCAATGGCACGCTCGAGAGGGTTTCCTTTGACGTCCTTTCACGTCAATGGCACTCAAAGTTTTAAATGCACATTTTTCTACTTGGGGTCAACTGAAAATAACATCATAGGTAACAACCAATTGTGGATAAGCCTGAGAATGTCACATGACCTAAACAGGAAAACAGGTGAGCTGTGATTGGTCATTACCTGAGCCTCCAGCATTTTCAGTCAAAATAAAGTTAAAAAATGTGTTTTTTTTTTTTTTTTTACCTGTATTAATCGCATGTGAAAATGAATGGACAAGATATTAAGTTAAACAAGTTCAATATTCTTTTACATTTTTTAAGTTTTGAAAATGATAACATTTTTACTTGTATGGCTGATGTTAAAAAATGTTTCCTTTACAATGTTTCACATTAAGGAAAATTCTATGTAAAAAATTGACAAATATAAGTGCGAGTAAATAAAAAAATAAATAAATATAAGCGTCATATTGCATCTAATATTCATTTGAGCGAATTACCTGGACGCCATTGAGCGAGGCCACGCCCATGTACAGGAAAACGCCGTACAGCACAGGCATGGGAATGAACTGCAACAAACACACACACACAGTCAATTTACAAACATTACCAAACCAGATGTCTCCATTTAAAAAAAAAAAAAAAAAAAAAAAGATTAATTTTAGCAACACAGCTCCGCTTAAAAATAGCCGTCAAGCAGCTTTTCTCGGAACGTTCTAGAATTACACGCTGCCGTACCAGCGAGTCGGCCTGAGTAAGCATGGAAAGTACAGTACATGTATTTTTTTATATTTTTATTTCATTTTATATTCTCAATTACATTTTATTATGTATTATAAGATTTATTATAAAATGAAATGAGAACAATTCCTTTGTAATTTTCCCCCTTTGCGTTTGCAACGCAAGAGCCAGAATGTAAAACACTTCATCAAAATGTCCACCAGGGGGAGTAGTTACTCCACCTACAACCGTGACCATCTTCTTCACAGTTATGACGATTGTAAATAAACGTTTTGGAAGGCAGAATGTGCGGAGATTACTTAGCAGTTTGTCCTCAAAAGAAGTTGACAGTAATCCATATTCGCGTGAGGGAATTCAAGTGAAATCTGGAGCGGGGGGCCATTAACACTGAAATCCTAATGGGATGAAACCTTTTTTTTTCAGTTCAAAGTCTCTCTGAAGTGAAAATAAAACAACTAAAGCTGAGTGCTGATAAAAATCCTGCAAAATTAGACTGAATAAAATAAATGCTTAGTACACAAATTGTACAGCAAAACTAAAAACCATAATTTCAGGATTTCAATATATATTTATTTAAAAAAACGGGCTAATCGAAAGCTGTTGTTTATTTGGTTGTGTTGTATTTAATAATATTGGAGAGACCTGTTGATGATTGCACAGTACATGAAAAATGCTATTATAAAATAAAATGCAAAAAACTCTCTCACTTTTGCGATGAATGTTAGCATTCGCGAAGCGCTGTATTAAATGCTAACAGCTAACTCGTTGTCACTCACTAGTTATCTTGAACGATAATCATAAGTAAACATTTCTACCACCCCTGACACGAAACCAGATTGTTTTTTTTTTACTATAACAGAGAACATACTTGCAAGACGCGAAACAGGAAGTGCCAAACGCAACAACATCCGGTTAAGTTTTCACAGTAAACGGATTTTTACACGAACAAAATAAAGAAAAAGACAAAATTTAAAAAAATACGGCGATTTAGGTGGCCGAATATGTACATTTATTGTCAACGAAAACAACTAATGGTTTGATATATTGTATTTATAAACTTTATAAGGTTAAAATTGTGAAAAATCAAGCCGTTGTCTCGGCTGTGGGAGTGTCTCGCGAACGTTTGCGTTGGAAGTTGTTGCAATAAAAGGAGGAAAAACATTTTGAAAATGACAAGTGAACTTCAACAAGGCTACCATTAGAGCTTTGAAACCTGCTAATTGCGCTTCATTTCGCAACGCATTACTTCCGCCTCAGAAGTTCCTAATGGAATGAACTTTTTTTTTTTTTTTTTCCTCCAGGTGACAGCGCTTTGTCTTAAAACAGGCCGACAGTAATCCATATTTCCACGGAAGATTTCAGGAGAACTGCCGAGCTTACCTTGAGGACGGGGGCCATTAACACGGAAAGACCGGTGAGGATAAAAACGATGATCCCGGTCACTCTTTGCTCCCTGAAACGGGCAGACCAAAAAAAAAAATGAAGAATCCCGATGGGCCGGTTCGGCGCGAGAAGACGGATGGCGCCACGCCGACCTGACGCCCAGGAACTTGGGCTGCTCCCCGGGCGCCGACGTCTCGGTCTCCATCTTGAGCGAGTCGATGTGCGCGATGGAGATGACGGTGGCGGCCACGTACCAGGGCAGGCCCATGAAGGAGCACACTATCATCAGGATGGCCACCCAGAACAAGTCCAGATGGTACCCGGCGCCTTTCTGTAGAACCCAAAGCGCGCCGGTTGGACCGAGAAGCAATTTTCCAGACTTTTTTTTCCAGACAATTTTCCAGATTTTCCAGACCTTGAGTTTGTGCTCCTTCCTGTTGACGATGACGGCAGTGATCTGCTGGTCCATGAAGATCAGGATGGTGACCAATAGGGCGGGGAGGGCGGCGGCCAGGTACACCCACCAGGGGTTGGCCCCGAACGGACGGATGAACCATCCTCGCGACGAACTGGTGGGCTGAGGGAAAATTTGACATTGAAGGGGACTGGGAAAGCGGAAGAACTTTGGCCCGTTTGACCGCCGCTTCCCCTGCTCAAAGGCGGCTTTCACGGGCCGTGTGAAAGGAAACATTGTGCCCGCCAACACACCTGGCTTTGAGGATTATTTCCCTTTTAAACGGGTTCCCTCTCTGCCGCCTCGGCGACTTTGAACAAAGAATTGAAACTTCGATCGGCTGCCCCGATGTGAACGAGCGATAGCAAATGCTAATCTGCGGGTGAAATTTGGGCTTTCGAGAAACCGAACAGAAAAGAATCCAGTAAGGTTCCAGAATGAAAGATTTTTCAAAATAAAATCACTTTCAGTCTCCACCCATTTTCTATTGTTTTTTTTTATCCTCACTAGGGTTGTTGAGTAGGCATCGGGAGAACATGCAAACCTCACACAGGAACATCAGAGTTGGAATGAAACGCGCTAGGCACAGGGAGAAAATGAAAATTCCACACTGGGAGGCACAGGGAGAATGTGCAAACTCAACACAGGGAGGCTGTAGCTGGAATCATATCAGGTAGGCATGGGGAGAACACGTAAACGCCACATGGGCAGGCAGGAGCTGGAACCTAACCCGGTAGGCACAGGGAGAACATGCAAACGCTACACAGGGAGAGCATGCAAACTCAACACAGGGAGGCCGTAGCTGGAATCAAATCAGGCAGGCATGGGGAGAAAATGCTAACTCCACATGGGAAGGCAGGAGCTGGAATTAAACCTGGTAGGCATGGGGAAAACATGAAAACCCCACCAAAGCTGGAATTGAACCCGGCACCTCTGATTTCGGATGCGGCCCGGTACCAGTTGATCCCCGTACCGTTACCGGGCCGGGACCTTTTTTCAAGCCAAATTTTTTAGCGGAAGTTTTGTTGGCACTCCATCCACGGACAGCGCGGGAACCAGGAAGTATCGTCAGGAACGTACCTTAAATTCACTTGGCACGATGAGCTTGGGCGTGTCCACGCCCACCAGGGCGTCCACGCCGCAGAAGAGAAGGATGGCCATGATGATGGCAAAGTCACTGATCAGCTTCCTCACCTGCAAACACGCGCGAGCCCCACGAGCCGGGTTCGCTTTGGGTCCGGAAGCGCCGGGCGCCGGGTCCACTGACTTTGGTGGGGAAGAATCGACTGGTCTTGAACTTCTTGAGCCCCATGGAGCAGGTGTAGGTGCCGAAGAACAAGATGAAGGACATGAGGGTGATGTCAGGCACATAGGCGCAGGCCTCGCCCACCAGCCGCCCGCCGTACCGCACGCACTGGCTCCGGCTCAGCGACGCCCAAGTGGCGTTCTCCGGCTGCCCGGGAGAGGAAAAAAACTCCATTGTTGCCCCAAAAGGGCAGAAAAAGTGGGCGGGGTCGGGGGCGCCGCGTACCGGATCGGAACTGTTTGTCCAGGCGGCCGCGTCGTACAGATCCGTGTCGTTGCCTTGGAGGGAAGAAAAACAACGAAACCGATTCAGGTCGGCGCCGATAAGACTTCAGAAAACGAGCCGGTATCGTTTTTTATCTTCTCTGCATGTCGTTAATAAAAACAAAAAAACAAAAACAAGAAAACGAGTGTGACGTAAGCTGCGCCCTTGTGCGTTATTTTGACCATTTTTGGGTCATTTTCTTCAACATCATACGGGCAGTATTTTAGCCAACGGATGGCACACTTCTGGTAGTGTCATAACTAAGAGGTAGTGCCATGTCGAACATTGACATGTCATATGTTATATGGGTGAAATTTCAGCTCCCTAGTGTATTCTAATGCTTTCCTTTGATGAGAAATGCCTTTTTATGTAAAGATCAAAGGATTGGACAAAATAGAGTGATAACTAAGTGGTCATGCCATGTTGAAGTTTGACATGTCACGCCCGGGTGAAATTTCAGCTCCCTAGTGTCTTCTGTCAATGCTTTCTCAGTCGGTGTGAAATGCCTTTTTTGTGAAGATCAAAAGATTGGACAAAATAGAGCGATAACTAAGTGGTCGCGCCGTGTTGAAGTTTGACATGTCACCGCCTGGGTGAAATTTCAGCTCCCTAGTGTCTTCTGTCAATGCTTTCCCAGTCGATGTGAAATGCCTTTTTTGTGAAGATCAAAGGATTGGACAAAATAGAGCGATAACTAAGTGGTCGCGCCGTGTTGAAGTTTGACATGTCACCGCCTGGGTGAAATTTCAGCTCCCTGTCAAAGCTTTCCCTTTGATTTGAAATGCCTTTGATGCAAAGATCAAAAGACAGGATAAAATAGCGTGATAACTAAGTGTTTGTTTCATAACTTGACATGTTATCACCACGTAGGTGAAATTTCAGCTCCCTAGCATCTACTTTCAATGCTTTCCTTTGACGCGAAACGCCTTTGAAGCAAATTTCAAAGGATCGGAAAAAAAATTGTGCGTCGAACGATATCGTAATCGAATGAAGGTTTCGGCCAGGAATCGGCTCATAATTTCTAATCAATTTTACCGCAAGCGGAACAAGCGGTACCGGCGAACGGGATGGTAATGGCAATTTGCACGGACCGGGCCGGCAGATGCAGTGGTAGCGCGTGACCAGGTCGGCCCGGTACTGCGCGTTGATGGGGTTGTGCTGCGCCAGCTTGAACATCTTCTTGAAGGCGTCGTAGATGAAGATGAAGCTGATGAGCGCCGAGAAGCCTTCCTCGGTGAAGCGCGTGAAGTACTGCACCAGGAAGCTGGCGTCGGTGGCCACCAGCATCAGGCAGAAGGCGCCCGACCACAGGCCGATCCACAGACGGAACTCCAGGTAGTCGAACGCGTTGTCCCTGCCGCAAACATTTCACACTTTTCACTTCCCTTCGGCGTCCATGGCAGCTTTGATCGGAATCGAGATACAGGGTTTTGTTGTTTTTATACTTTACGGTATTCCCTCGCTTTAACGCGCTTCACCTTTCACTGACTGTTTTGCAGATTTATTTTTTAAGTCAAGCATGAACGTGTTGAGTTCTGATTGCTAAAGTTGTCATACCCCTTTTAAAAATGTATTTTTTAAATTTAATTTCACGTAGGAAAACATTTTTACAAGCTCACATAAAGTAATCAGATCTAGAAAATGGATTGATATTTTTTTTAATTCCTCAAATGAATTGTTTTGGCCTTTGGTTATAAAAGTCAGCTTATTTATAAAGAAATGAATCAAAACGTTTGAATTTTGACTTAATTTAAAATGGAAAAATGTGGGGAAAAATATCAGATAAAAAAAACTATTCAAAAAAGACAAATTAAACAAATAATAAATTTAAAAAAATATGATGAACAAAAAGCATTTAAAAATATACTAACAAAAAAATGCACAAAAACAGGCATAAAAAATATAACAAAAATAGACTGTAAATTAAAAAACAAACAATATAAAAAAACTAAGCAAAATACATTTGAGACAACCCAAAAAATATGTATAGTAAGTTAAAAAATAAAAATAAAATAAAAAATAAGTATAAATATATAAAAAATAAGGAAAAGCACTTTTATCCTTTCTAACAGAATCCCTGCTATTCTGGAAGTGTATTTTGGACCAAACGTATTAATGATGCACGAAATATTGGAACTGACTTGCTGAAGTTGAAGAGGAGGCGCTCGAAGACCAGAACGGGTCCGGTGCTGCTCAGGATTGTGAGGGGCTGACCCGCCAGCAGGCAGAACACCGAGCCCGTCAGGGCCGTGCCCAAAAAACTCTCCAGCACGCCCTGACCCACAAAAAAAAAAAAAAGATACATTATTAAATCAACGAAATTCATATTCAATGCAATTAAAAAATAATAAAATTAAGTATTATATATACATATATAAAATAAACTATAATATTAAATGAATAAACTTGATAATGAATTAATTTAGTACTCTATTTTTTCATTATTTTTTTTATCAATCTTTTGCCAAACACTTGAAAAAAATATATATAAAACATAGAGTTCAAAAATATGGATACATTGATTTTACACAAAAAGACAAGGTGAAAAGTCTTTGTACTGCAGTGAAGAGCTGCATTCAACATCAACATTCAAACGGTTCCGTTGGACCGACGGAAAAGAGAAACCAAACGCAGACTCGGCAGGAAGTTCAACGTTCCCACACGCGTACCATGCGGCCGGGCCGGCCAATCAGGACGGGCTAGTTTGAGTCGCGCTCGCGTCAGCTCCCACTCAATAAGTTGTGTGTGCGCGCGGTGGTGGGGGGGTCACATCGGGTCGCGCGCACCTGCATGTTTTCGGTGGCGTCGCCCAGCAGGCCGCCGAAGGTGATGGCGTTGGTGACCGTGCCCAGGTAGATGAACAAGATGGTGGACAGCGACTGGATGTGCAGGGCGTCGTAGAAATCGCTGGCGAAGAACGGCAGCTTGCGCTTCACGTCCAGCACCAGGCCCCCGCAGAACCTCAACCCCAAAATTCAGTCTCAATTTGGCTTTGAACTCCATGGGGAAATTCACACGCAATCCGCACTTCGGTGGAGTGAGAATTTTCAGATCTGAGTGTGAAATTTTTCACTTTGGAACAAAATTGTTTCGTTTTTCAGAATTCGGACCCAGTGGGAAAACTGATTCGAGTGAGAATTCTCCCTCTATCCTGAAAATTCTCTCAGAATTCTATCAGAAATTGAAATCCCGTTATCATTATTTTTTTCCCCTGAGAATTTTCCCAAATTTAATGAGAATTCTGACCTCGTTCTGGAAATCGTGACGTTTATTAAGAATTCTAACTTAATTCTCAGAATTCCAACTGTCAAAATTCAAACTTAGTGTGAGAATTTGGGGATTTTATTCTGAAAATTCTCACTTCAAAGCAGAATTCTCATCTTATTTTTTATGTGAATTTCAAAATTTAAACTTATTCTCAGAATTTTAACTCTTCACGCTTTAATGATTTTTTTCTGAATATTCTGAAATGTATAATGAGAAAACGGATTTTCTTGAGAATTCTCACTTTATAGTGGAAAATCTGGAGGAATTTAAGAATTCTTTAAGAATTCCAACCCTAAAAATTCACACTTTTATTCATTTATTCTCAGAATTCAGACTTTACTCGTGACAATTCAGATTTTCTCTGAAATTCTCCCTTTTGTTTGGTCTCGAAATTATGACGATTATAGTGAGAAAATGGATTTTAGTGAGAATTCTCTCTTCTATTCTGAAAGTTGTAATGTTATTCTCAGAAATCGGACAGAAACAGTCAGAATTAGGACTTTAAGTTTAAGGAATTCTTGGAATAAAGTCAGAATTCTGAATGTTTGAATTGTGACTTGAGAATGAGGCTGAGAATTCTGACTTTATTCGGTTTTGTAAATGTACTCACTAGAATTCTGAGTGTCTCATTTCTGAGAATAAAGTCAGAATTCTGAGATAAAATTAAGAATTCTGCAAGGTTTTTTTTTTCCCTCGATCGGCCAAATTTCCCATTTTCCCCAAAACGCGACTTACCTTCTAGTGCACTGCAGCTCCTCGCCGACCTGGTGACCTCCACCCCCGCCTGGACCCGCGTCGTAGGGGGCGTCGCCGTTCATGGGCGGGGGCTCCAAGCCGGCGTATTGGTTCTTTCTGGGGACCCCGAGAAAACGCGGAAACATTTCTTGGGGACATTTTAAAGGAAACTGACATCATAAAAAATAAATAAATGAAAAAATCTGCCTAAAAGTATTAGTAGATTTTTTTTTTTGTCTTGTCCGGTTTCCGTTTTACCTTTTGTCGGAGGACGGCAGCGTCTTGGGCGGTTCTATCCTGATGTCGGGGTCCCACTCGCCGGGGGGCAGGACGATGACCTCGTCCAGGAACTCCTCGATGCCGGCCAGCAGGTCCTGCCGCTGCTTGGCCTTGTAGGCGATGTCGTGGAACACCTGCCGCCAACAAACGGGAAAAGTCAAAAAAAAAACAAACAAACTTGCCACGCCGGAAAGGGGCGGGGCCTGT
This sequence comes from Hippichthys cyanospilos, assembly GCF_059441005.1. Classification (NCBI taxonomy): domain Eukaryota; kingdom Metazoa; phylum Chordata; class Actinopteri; order Syngnathiformes; family Syngnathidae; genus Hippichthys; species Hippichthys cyanospilos. The sequence goes on along the minus strand of NC_142383.1, from coordinate 17,888,908 downwards.
GCAATCAAGCCTCTCTCGGGGGTAAAGTTTAACGTGAGGAAATCCTGGAAAAGCGCTTCCTGTGCTGCCGTGTTGACATAGGGGGCTTTCTGGGAAGGACGGGGGCCCACCTGGGAAATTTACATTCCTCACAACACGCTTACACACACCTTCAATAAACCAGCTACGCTTTCGGAAAAAAAAAAAAAAAAAAGGCGTGGTTAAGGACTGCGCAATAACGTGACTTTTAAAACACGATGAGAAAAAAAAATGAAAATAATGATAGATGAATGGACTTTTTAAAGATACCAAAGATTAGTTCATTAAATATTAACCTAAATGCAATGCCAGGGATGGATTTTCACTTTTTTTTTTTTTTTTTTTTTTTTTTTTAAAGAGTCCAGACATTCAATCCCAGATACTTGTATGATGTATAAGCTCGTTAGCATTTAGCACAAATTTTAACTGTCTATTTAGAACAAACCTCGTCGGACATCAGCGTGGCGATGGCTCTTCCTATCTCGTGGTAGGACTTTGCTTTTCCTTTTGGGCCCAGTAGCACAAAGAGGAACCTGAAGCAGAAAAAAAGTTAGCGGTTAGCTTTAGCGTTGAAGCGCCAGCCGCTCGGGTGGTACCTGGTGGGCACGGGCACCTCCGTGAGCGCCCCCAGCATGACGGCGTGCTGCAGGCGGACGAACGCCACGAACGGCGTCTCCAGGAAGTCCACCTCGCCCACCAGCACGTTGGAGGCCTCGGCGTCGCGGGGAAGCTTCTTCATGAACTTGTTTTTCAACTGAGAGGCAGCGACAAACACAAAAACGAAATGCGTGAAAAAACGACTGCGTGAAAGGGTGCGCCACAAAAAACATTTTACCTGGTCCTTCTCCGGCTTGTCCGAGAAGTCGCTCAAGCTGTTGGAGGTCAGGTTGCGATGGGCCGTGGTGGGGCTACCTGCGGAGAGACCGCCGAGGTTACCCGCAAAACCCCTTTGGCGCCGCATCAAGACAAAAAAATAATCCCCTGACAGAATCGAGAAAGGGGCAGCGGCAAAGGGGATGAGCGGAACCAGAAAGGTGGACTAAATGCAGCCGGGATTAAGGCTTCCCGGGACGGACGCCAGACGCTCGCTCGTTCGGGCTCGGCAAGTTCTAAGTAATGCTTTTAATTAGCTCGGGAACGTTGTTGAATTTCGCGGAATGCTCGGGATTAGCGCTAGCTCGCTAGCTAGCGCTCGACGGGTGTATCAGTTCTGCGTGATTGGGTTTAAGATTCCCTTCAAAAACTTCTGCCGTGACTGGAATAAGAATCTTATGACTTGTAATTCCTCCTAATTGTCAGTCGTCATATTTGGGTAGTAGTTGTTTTTTTTAAACTCAATTTGGGTTCATTTTTGACCCGATAGTTTTTTTGGGGGTGTACAGTCGGTACATATATACAAAAAGTCTTCATTTATTGGGTTATTCCTTTTGACTGATTTGAGAACCCATAGAACAACCAAAAATGTTGGCTATTTTGTGGGTTTGATCTTTACATCATAGATATTTCACATCAAAAGGAAAGCACTGAAAGAAGATACAAGGGAGCTGAAATTTCACCTAGATGGTGACACTGCATCAACGTTCAAAACGGGACAACCATTTAGTTATCGCGCTATTTTGACCAATCTTTGGATCTTTACATCATAGATATTTCACATCAAATGGAAAGCACTGAAAGAAGATACAAGGGAGCTGAAATTTCACCCAGATGGTGACACTGCATCAACGTTCAAAACGGGACAACCATTTAGTTATCGCGCTATTTTGACCAATCTTTGGATCTTTACATCATAGGTATTTCAAATCAAATGGAAAGCATTGAAAGAAGTTACAAGGGAGCTGAAATTTCACCCAGATGGTGACACTGCATCAACGTTCAAAACGGGACAACCATTTAGTTATCGCGCTATTTTGACCAATCTTTGGATCTTTACATCATAGGTATTTCAAATCAAATGGAAAGCATTGAAAGAAGTTACAAGGGAGCTGAAATTTCACCCAGATGGTGACACTGCATCAACGTTCAAAACGGGACAACCATTTAGTTATCGCGCTATTTTGACCAATCTTTGGATCTTTACATCATAGGTATTTCAAATCAAATGGAAAGCATTGAAAGAAGTTACAAGGGAGCTGAAATTTCACCCAGATGGTGACACTGCATCAACGTTCAAAACGGGACAACCATTTAGTTATCGCGCTATTTTGACCAATCTTTGGATCTTTACATCATAGGTATTTCACATCAAATGGAAAGCAGGAAAAGAAGATACAAAGGAGCTGAAATTTCACCCAGATGGTGACACCGGGTCAACGTTCAAAACAGCACGACCATTTAGTTATTGTACTATTTTGACCAATCTTTGGATCTTTACATCATAGGTATTTCAAATCAAATGGAAAGCATTGAAAGAAGTTACAAGGGAGCTGAAATTTCACCCAGGTGGTGACAACATGTCAAATTTCAACATGGAACACCACTTAGTTATCACACTACCAAGAGTGTACCATCCCTTGGTTAAAATACTAACAGAATGATGAGGAAGAAAATGTCGGAAAAAAGGTGAAAATAACGCAAAGCGTTAAAGGAAAACCCTCGGAAAGTCGCGCGGCTTTCTTTTAGATGAAAATTTTTCGGAGCGTGCGGCACACTTTGAGGATTAAATGGCGCGTTAATGGCCGATGTAGGGGGAAGAGAGGGAAATGTCCCTTAATCCGTCCGGGAAGTCAAACGTCGAGACCTTTTTCGCGGGCGGTCCATCTGACGGATCTAGCGGAGCCCGGCGGCCATTGCCCGACTTACAGAGGTATCCCGTGCTGGCGCTCCTCAGGACCTCGCAGGGGTCTTCCGCCTCGGGCGGGGATAAAAAAGGCAGCGGGTTCTCAGTGAGGTTGCGGGCTTTTGGACACCCCCGCAGAAGGACAAAGGCAAAAGCGGGAAGAAATGAGGAAAGAAAGTCGTTAGCGGAAAGATGAAATGCAGGGTGGAAAGGAATGAAAGGTCACAAATACAGGGGGGCCCCAAAAACTGACCGAGACTCCCCCCCAGGAAAGAGAAATCTTTCGTGCCCCTCCCACTCCCCGCGCAACTCTAAATACGATCATCTAAAAAAAAATTGCATACGGAAAACCGTATTAACGGGAGAAAATAAGCAGATTAAATCAACTTTTTGCTACTATTTTTTACAGCGTTTATATAGGTTACAGGATAGTGTCAAACTGAAAAAAGTGCATACTTTTTACAGCGTTCATATGGGTGAGTCGAAAAGGTGCATACTTTTTACAGCGTATATACAGCTTAGTCTAAAACTGAGAGGAATTTATATGTTTTACAGCGTTTATATAGATTAAAGGTTTGTCTAAAACTAGAAAAAGTGCATACTTTATACAGGTTACAGGTTATTTTAAAACTGAAAAAAGTGCCGACCTTTTATTGTGTTTATACAGGTTATAGTTTAGGCTAAAACTTCAAAACGTGCATACTTTTTACAGCGTTTGTATGGGTTAATAGGTTAGTCTAACTCTGTAAAAAGTGCATGAATTCTTTTTTTCCTCTTGCAAATTAACTGATTTAATGCTGCGCAAAAAATAGACTTTTCAAGCATTTGGCCTGCATTATACCAATAAGTACCAAAAAATTAAGTGATACTTGTTTATTAGCCATTTTTATGGGGTTATTATTATGTATATTTTTTTTTCCCGATAATTCAATTTTCAAGCCAATAGCTCATGACACGATGAGCTAATATGCTAAGGTTAGCTTAGCATTCAGCCTGTCAAGCACATTCAAACATATTTCCATGGTATGTTTGAATCTACTTTAAATTTCCGACTATGAACCTGCTTTTTTTTAATACATTGTAACCACTTTTTTTTTTTTTAACCAGCCACCAGAGGGCACTCTCCCGGTACACAAAGCGAGACAGAAGAAGATGCTATTGTCGATTTTGAGTCTGAACTGCTATTTCACGCGATACCCGGGGACGCTCTCCCCTAGTAAACACAATCGGGCGGGTTACTGTTGTGTCGGTGCATTATTCTACCAGATCAGAGCGTGTACGTTGTGTTGAACGTATGGTACCGTTCTCCTGGCTTGAAAAGAGCCTGCTGGCACTGGAGACACTTTTGCCGATGTCGGCCAGCGAGCGCAAGTTGGACTTCTTGGTCTGGTGCCGATGTTTGCGCAGCAGCGTGTACATGACCCGCTCCTTCAGATCCGCCTTCAACTGCCCGCTCTCGATCTGGTTGTCCGTCACCATCTCTGGTGGTCAAAAAAAAAATTCCTCGTGAGACAGGAAATGAAAAGGCGGAGCTAAGAGGGCAGCGGTTGCGGCAATGCGCGCGAGGCGGCGTACCCACGACTTGGGGCAGCGTGGAGGCCTCCAGGTCCAGCAAGATGGTGCCCTTCTCGATGCACGTTTTCAGCTCCATCAAGCTGTGGAGAGACAGCGTGGCCACGTGGGGCTTGCTCCAGCGCTCGCCGCCCTTCTCCACCTTCTCCTCAAACTTGATCCATCTGGATGCAAAAGTCACAGAAAAACAATTAAGCTTTTAGCAAGATGTTGTTTCAAGTTCCAATTGATTTGCTCTCAATTTGAAAATGAGGACCACTGACTTTGACTGTACTTTTACACTCTTACATAAATAGGCCCGCAAGGATTTACACGCTCGGCAACACAATTTAGCAAGATGTTGCTTGATGTTCCGTTGAATTTGCTCTTAATTTGAAAACAATTGGAGATTCGCTGACTTAAACTCTTCACTTTTACATAGTAAACATAAAGGGTTTTGCAAAGTTACTCTAGCACAATTTAGCAAAAGTTTGATTCATGTTCCAATTGATTTGCTCTCAATTTGAAATGGGAAAATGCTCTCTTCCCGGCATGGCAATCCATTAGATTTGCTGATCCCTGCAGAAAGTATTAACAGTTATCGAAAACTTGACTTTTTTTTTCTTTAAACCAAGGATATTTTTAAGACAGAGTGAAGGGCCAAAGCGAACAACCCACGCTAATGCTAGCGTAGCACTTTCTTTCGTCCAAACGGCTTTGGTTGAGTGAGAAAAATGACTGAGGACGGCACATGGCAGACAAGCGGGTAAGACAGACCACGAAGGATTCTTTACGATAATCCCGTCTCAGATGTCACCTTCACAAAAGAGCAATTCTCCCCAAGCGGGTGGGATTACCCGCGGGGCATCGGGTTTCACTCTGCAGCGCACGCCGTCGTGCGAGGACTGGGAGAGCGTAACGCTTCCTGACCTTAGAATCCCGCCCACAATTTAGACCGGTGGCTCTCGACCTTTTCTTTTTGGGTAAAATTTAACAAAGGCATATGTTGCAAAAGTCACTGTCACACAATTTAGCGATAAATTGAGTCATGTTCCAATTTATTTGCTCTTAATTTGAGAAGAATCAGAGCACTGCTTAAAATGAAAAACATTTTTTTATTTAGTTTTATGTAAGGTGGCATGCAATTTGCAAAGGAGTCACTATAACACAATTCAACAAAAAGTTGCTGTCTTCCAATTTATTTGCTCTTAGTTTGAAAAGATTTGAGAACCGCTGATTTAGACTGTACTTTCTCACTTTTACACAAGTGACATACAAGGTTTTGGTCCCCATAACACAATTTTGCAAGATGTTGCTTCATGTATCAGTTTGTTTGCTTTTAATTTGAAAATAATTTTAGGAACCCAGATTTAGACTTTACACTTTTACATAAGCATACTCACAAGCTTTTGAAAATAAGTTAGCATAACCTAATCTGGCAATCGTTTGAGTCCTGTTCCAATTTATTTGCTCTTAATTTAAAAAGATTTGAGACCCGCTGATTTATATTTTCAGTTTTACATAAGTAGACTTATAACTTTATAAAAAAGACATTCAACGTACCAATTTATATGCTCTTAATTTGAAAACAATTTGAGAACCGCTGATTGTGACATATTTTTTCCGTTTCACACAAGTAGACATACAAGTTTTGCAAGGACGTTACTATAACACAATTTAGCAAGCAGTTGCTTCATGGTCCAATTTATTTGCCCTCAGGTTGAAAGGACTTTGAAAACCACCGATTCGGACGGATCTTTTTCACGTTTACATACCGCAAGTGCGCATACGCCATTCGGCAAAGGAATTTAACAATGACTTGCTCCGCGTTCCAGTCTATTTGCTCTCGATTTGAAAAGAACTCGAGCGCCGACGATGTTTTCGGTTTTACTTCTACACGGCCGTGGAGCGCAATCAGTACGTTGTGTTTTTGTTGCCATCTGCTTGTTCTTTGTCAAGTACGGAGTGCGAGTAGATTTGCCACCTCTGGGAGTTTCTGCCCATTCCCGCTCCCACGGGGCAGGTACTACCGGTATTCATCTGATAAGCGCAGGGCGGTATTCCACCCACTATAATTTATGAAGGCTTTTGTAAGCGCTGCGCCGGTGCCAAAAGGCCAAACGAAAGGCCGCGCGCCAGCGCGCACGGAAACCGGGAGATCCTTTACCTGGCCGTCTCCTTCCACTCCATCTCCTGCCCGTCCACGGCCAGCAGCTCGTCCAGCTCGGTGAAGAGCTGGGGGGGAGGGGGCCCGTCGTCTTCCTCGCCCAGAATGAAGCGGATCCTCTCCGCCGGGGAAACTGAACACGGGGGAAACGGAGATCGAGTTTGCGACCGGGATGGCGAGACGCGCCGTCGGGGTCGGGGGCGCCTTCGGGAATGGCGCACCGAGCGTTATGCCGTCGTGATTCATATCTTTTCAGGCGGCGGTCATGAGAATGAGGCATGGTTGACACCAACGTGGTGCCTGCTTTTTTTTTTTTTTTTTATAGGAGTTACACAGTGTTTGTACTATAGACTTTAAACCTTTACATTTTTAACTATTTTTATTCATAATGTTTTATTTTTATTATTTTTCATTTTTTAAATATTTTATTTTAATAAATATTTTTACCAAGAACAATCATCCATTATCAATCATTGAAAAAAATAAATATAATTAAATATATAAATAAATATAAAAAAAATAAATAAATGATGAATTCAATTGTTTGTTAAATCAGCGGAACTTGGAACAGAACTCCAAAATAAGATGTCATAAGTCACGAGAGCAACTGTGACAACCCCCGGCCCCTCCCCCTCCCGCTTCTGCCGCCGCTCGAATCCTCGGGCCCAGCGCCCCTCACTTCCTGGTTTCGTTTCCGCCAGATTGAATCAAAAATGTAGCCGCTGACCACTTTGGACACGCATGAAGAGTAAACCTTCTCGCTAATTATTTCCCCCGCAAAGGAAAAGGCTTACAAATAACATGATTGGTTACACCAAATTTATAGGTCCAACGTCCCATTCCTGACCGCTTGAAAAATCGTTGTTGAAAGTTAATCGCAACATTTGGCAACGACAGTTTAGCATTGCATTCTAATCAACCTATTCATGTATAAATATAAATACATAATAAATAAAACATAAAAATATAAAATAAAAAAGTTAATTTAATTTTAGACAAATAAAAAACAAAATAAATAGGTAATAATTTTTATTTTTTTAAGAATTAAATGATAAAAATGAATAATATATAATATATATAATAAAAAATATAAACACACATATACACAGGTGTGTACATATAATTTATTTTAGAATATAAATAAATTAATTATAAATTATATGTATATATTTTTATATTCAAATAAAAAGAAGAGTAAATATGTATATATTTATTTAAATTGTATTTTTTATTTTAAGTAAATGTTTTTTGTTCAAAATAAATTATTTTATTGATTAAAAAATATCTATATCTACAATATCTATTATACTATGTGTTCCTGATTCCATCCAAATACACACACATTATATATATATATATATATATATATATATATATATATTTGGACGAGCTGAGAATCAGGAAGAGATAGCACTTGGACACGCCCATGCTGTGAGAAAGCGCTCAAGGTCGACTTCCTCGCAGAGAAGAAGCCGCGTGTGGCCCGACGCCAAGAGGGCGTGGCTCCCGAGTCGGGTTGACTCAACGTCTCGGCGACGCGTCCTTGCGTTCATTGATTAGCGGCGAAGCGCGATGACACGGCACCACGCGGATTAGCCCCGGGAGCCACTCTACTGGGAAAGTTACACAACAGCATGAGGCTCCAAATTGAGCTTCTAATCCCAACTCACGACGCTTGAGCTGAATTTAGCCCGCCTGCGCTAAAACGCGGCGCCGCCGACGGCACTCCGGGGACGGCGTTCCCTGACCGATTCCGACGGGAACGATTTCAGTCTGTTTTGAGTCTTTTTTTGTTTGTTTTGGTTTTGATATAAATCGACCGTTGGAAAAAATAAAGCTAGATCGTAAAAGAGAGATTCAACTCCATTCGCCCATGTGCAGTATTTGCGGGTCATTTTCTTCCACATCATTCTCACAGTTTCATAGTAGGAGTGCCATTTCAGCTGCCTTTGATGTCACAAATAAAGGATGGTACAAAATAATGCGACTGGAACTTTAATATTGGGTGAAATTTCAGCTCCCCCGGTGTCTTCTTTTCTATTGGTCAGTTTTTTCTTAAGGCAAGGAAGAGACGCGCAACTCACTGAGCGGTTTGAGAAGACTGGCGGCAGCGTCGTCCGCATTTTCGCCGTCCGACTTGTAGCCTTCGGCGCTGTGTTCGCCGCGCTCGCGCCTCTCTTTGTGGCTGGACTTGCGGCGGTGGCGTCTGCGGCGGTGGTAGCTCTTGGGGACGTGCACGCCGATGTACACCGTGTGGTGACCTGCACAAACAACAAAGGAAAAAAAATAAACATTTTTGATGCTATGCCAGGATCGGTACGGTTTCTTCTCAAATTAAGAGCAAATTAATTGGAACAAGCGGTGACATTGTAAATTGTGGTATTTTAGACGGAAGCAGCCATTATATGCGCAGGTTTCCAGCAGTCAAGCTGGAAATAAGACAAACGTTTTCAAATTAAGCGTCAATACAGTGGAACAGGAAGGAACATTGCTACATTACATTATGGGGATTCCCTTGCGTAAAATTTTGTTGTTGTTTTAGTTTTGTACGGATGCAATGTCTATATTGACAAAATTTTTCAGAAGACATGCCTGAAATAAAACAGGTTACTTTTCAAGTTAAGAGAAAATGAATTGGAATAGGAGGCAAAGTCGCTAAATTGCGTTATAGTGACTCTCTTGCATAAAATTCTATGCCTTTGATAAGGTTTTGAACAGATGCCAGGTCTTTGATGCAATTTTTCATCAAATTTCACCTGAGTGACCACATTCTCAGGCAGCCAAGCGCAAGTACGACAACAACAAAACTTCCTGGTAGAGTTGTGGGAAAACACACACACGCACACAAACGTGTGATCGCTCACCTTCCACTTCCTCCTCATCGCACATGTGCTTGACAAAAGACGCTCCTCGGTCCAGGACGGCTTCGTCCTCCACTCTGCAAAACAGGCGGAATAAAATACTTTTGATAATTGGGTTCTCAACTAATCAATTACTTCAGAAAAACAGCTATGCATGGGCTTGTCTTTCTCTGATGGCCCATCTGGCTCCTTCTCCTTCTGTTGCCAGAGGCATTGACTCCCCTGTAACATTTACAAGAACATTTTCAAGACAAAAATGGAAAACTTGAATAACATAGCGCTAGTTCAGTGGACACTTGGGATTCAACTCAGGAAGTATACATCCCTTCAGGATGGGATGGGGGGGGGGGGGGGGGATACATAATCAGTGGGGACAGTAGTGCTGGAGCCTAAGGTGATGGGGGGGGGGGGGGGGGGGGGGCGGGACGAGGGAAACATACACGTGGAAAAACACGCTCATATGTGGAAAACCACACTCATGTGGAAAAACACGCACGAAAAGGTGGAAAAATCCTGCTCTCACACATACACCGCTCTCTCATGAATAATGATCCTCCTCTCTCACATTTACTCATATAATATTTTTATCCAATACTCTCAAACAGTGATTCTTCTTTCACATTCCGGTGTAATGCACTACTCTCACAAGCACATTCACGCATGAGTGTACTCCTCTCACACATGCAGACTTTCCTCTGACTCTTTCAAAAAGACACCTCTCTCATTATACTGCGTGACTAATTATTTGCTCAAACTCCTCGGAAATGCAAACATTCCTCTCCAGCACACTCTTCTCTCACATGTCATCTTTTTTCCAGCCCTTCCTCTCACACATGGATTTTTTACACATTGCTCTCTGACACTCTCAGTCACAGACTCTCTTCTCACATAGACTGTTTCCAACCCCTCCTCTCACACATCCTTACGCCCCTCTCACAAACTTGGCTCAAATGCAGACACCCCTCTCACTGGAGAGCGTACTCCTCTCACACGTGCAGTCATTCCTCTGTAACTACTCTTTTACACCCCTCATATCCAGACATCTCACTCATACATGACTCTTCTTACACATGACTTCTCACACTCACAATCTAACACTGCTCTTTCATTTACACATCCACCTCTCTCACAACCCCTCTACAACACTCCATTCATATAGAAATTAAGTCTCACATAACACCTGCAAGACATTCTTTAACGCAAGAGAATACCTCTCTCACACACTATCTCTTACACCTCTCAGGTGTATCGGATTGTGCACACCTCTCACATCCACTCACACCTCTCTTTCAGGCACTTGTTTCTCACAGGCACACAATCTCTCACGATGACTGGCACAGAAACTTTTGCGCATGAAAGCAAAACGCAGATAAGATCCAACGACAGTGCGCAAATCTCCCTTTGATCTTATCGCAGTGTTCTGTGACCTCCTCTTCCTCGTTGAAGGCGCAAACACCAACATCATCAACATCTTGGAGATCAGAGATGGCGTGACGCGGGCAACCGCCACCACCCTCCAGATCCTATCATTTCCCTTCACTTTTTGATTGCCGATGTCAGTGAGATATTTAGCTCACAAATGCCTCATGGTGATTTACTTTTGTTTTATTATCATGATTTGGAAGTATCAAGCCTTGAAGCCTTTTTTATATACTGCTTGTTTAAAAGAAGGGCAAAAATTAGACATGTTTGACCAAACATGATGAATAACTAGTAGCATGTTACCCAACTAGTACAGTGTTCCTATGCTAAATCGTGCTTCAGTAACATTTATGACCATAGTTTTTTTTTTCTGTTGGAGGTTTATTTATTTATTTTTGCTTATTTTCCTTGCTATTTTGATTTCTTTTAGGTCAGACCAGTCAAAAAAATAGAAATCTATTGCATGGATTTTCATTTTTTTTACCAAGTCAACCGCAGATTCATCTTGCTAATTGTCTTGCTATTTTGGACCCAATTAAAAAAAACTGATACATGTATTTCTTTTGAATAAAATTAACAAAAAAATAAATAAAACGGGAACAAACAAAAAAAGTTTTCCATTTTGCGGATTTTGATATTTTTGAGAAGTACGCCCGCAATAAACGAGGGAACAATGTGCGCAAAAGTCGTCCAACAAGTGTGCAGTTAGAAAAAAAAGAAAACAAAAACTAACAAAACAATCATTCTAGCAGCGCTCTGAAATGTTTCACTAATGAGGCCAAAGAGCATACGGTACATGAACCTTGAGCTGGATATCAAGGATATCAAATATTATTTAGACGAATCTGCTGTTTGGCAACTGGGTGCACAGAATTTGGGGAACTGTAACGAGTCAACATTTAATAGAACGCAAACGGCTTTAAATAGAATAAACAATGAAGAATTTGTGAGGGAGCAACACGTGGTCGAAACTGACAAAAAAAAAAAAAAAAAAAACTCCCCCTCGGGGGTGGGGTGGGGTGGGGTGGGGTGGGGGGCGCCCGGGACTCGTGCGCGCTGCAGTGCTGTCGTGCACGCGCGCCTTAATGCAAAACCGATTACGGACACCTTTAAGTCCATGTCATCATCGCGAACACAAATGAAAACAAAACAAAACCAAAATAAAGTGAAAGGAAAGTGAGTAAAGTTTTAGAGGAGGAAAAAAAAAAAAAAAGTTTCGGCGGACTTACTTCTTATCCGAACTCATGGTCGCGTCTTCTTCTTTTTCCGTCTTCTTCCTCTCCGACGAGCCGACGTGTCAGCCAACGGGCCGGCCTGGGAGTCGCGTCCGAGCCGGTGGCGGTTCGGGGCTGAAGGGAGTGTCTCACAGGTGGCGTCCAGGTGTCATGTTGGTCGGAGGAAGACCAGAGAAATGTCCAAAACAAGTGTGCTCCGCGTGTTCTCGCGGATGGTGCCGTCTCCTTTGGACACATTGAAGTGTCATCCCGCCTCCTCGGTGACGTCAGCCACATGGGGGCGTCTCCTCTGAGTCACTCGGCTACCTTTGCGCGCGCATGCGCAAACACGCACACGCTCACCTCGTGTCAATGTTGATTCAGCTTTTACATTTGTAAAATGTATTCAGTCGAATTGTAATAATAAACACGAGCTCATCTCTTTTCATTCTTTATTTATTCTTGTATTATTTGTATATATTCATTTTTTTTCGTATTATAATAATAAATATTAACAATTTACATTTCCGAGCAACCGAGTGCAAATACAAACTTGCTAGCAAAAACATAGATCAGGGGTGTCAAACATACGGGGGAATAAATGTTTTATGGTTAATAAAACACTGTTTTATGATTGACAGTCATATTGTGCTTGAACTATTTTGGACAATATTAAAAAAATAAACATTTAAAGTTGTTTTAAAGTTATGCAAATACAGATCCTAATTTTCTTGGTTTGGCCCACTTGGGAATAGATTTTGCTTAAAAGCTAACGAAGCATCTAGCAAAGGGGTCTCCTAACTACGGTTCAGGGGCCATTTGCGGCCTGCCGTTCATTTTTCAGTGGCATATATTAAAAATGAAAAACTAGTGAAAAAAAGGAGTGGTGTAAAAAAAAAAAATCCAGTAAGTGCCATGAGTGCTAATAATTATTTTTTTTCATAATTATAACAATTAATATTGACGGTCATTTACAACCAACTGCAATTTTTTTTACAAACTTGCTCGCAAAATTGAATATTTATGGGGAAAAAATGGATATTTGAACGCTTCTAAGTCATATAGTCTTTATCATCTATGAAGAATAGCAAATAATATTGCATATCATCATGTGTTTACATTCTCTGGTTGGTTAACAATGTAGCAATTGAAATGGTTTGATTGTGTTTTATTTGTACTTATAGAGTTAGTTTTGTATTGAGATCTTTCAAGTCAAACGAAAGCACATTTTAGTAGGACTGGCGCCATCTGCTGGACATTTTTTCAATTACCGGAACAATTTGAGAGCATCCTTCATAAAATCAAGCAAAATAAAAACAAGAAGACAAATTCGTTAGCATACATATTGAAAAAAAATAATATATTATATATAGAGCACGTGTAACTGAAAAATGTCCCTTTGTGTTTTCTTTCTCTATACGAAAGCAACGGAAATGTTTTGGTTCATAGAAATTTATTTAATTCCGCATACCACACACACCAAGTTATAAATACACACAAGTGGTTAAAAAATGTCAACGCGGGGCAATTAATGAGCAAATAATGGGAAGTAATTAAAATCGCAGTTAAAATAGTAGTCGCAACTTCCTTCTCTTGCCTCAGCCGTGGTTCTTCACAAGGTGCTCAGGAAGTCTTTCACCTGAAACACACATTGGACTGAAAGTTTCCAACCATAGTGGGGACATGCCATTGACATATTGCATTTCCTAGCCCCTGACCTTAACCATCACAACCTCAACCAAAATCTAAAAAAAAAAAAAACTAAACTCTAAAACAGGGATGTCAAACATGCGGCCTGCGGTCCGGTTCTGGCCCGCAAACGGGTTTGATCCGGCCCGCGAGAGGAATTTGTACTTGTTGGCTCCGCCAAATTGGGCCCTGAGAGAGCATGAGATCCCTACAAAGATACGGTCCCCCCATGTAGCAAAACACACACACACGCGCACACACACCTTCTTACCTTCTCCATCATGTCGGCACTCTTGGCCTTGTCGTCTCTGAACTCTTCCGTGGCGTCCAGCGTCAGCACGGGCACGTCCGCAAGATACTCAAAGTCCATCCTGCGAGACCACAATTATTAGTCACACACACACACACACACACACACACATATATATATATAAATATATATATATACACACACACACACACACACTGAGCCAGATGACATGGGACAACATCCCCCCTGGGCTTCCTTCATAAAGGCGCCCTTTCTCAAAGGCGCGCGCACGAGGCTAGCGCGGGGCCCCGCCCCCCCGGCGTAAACAGGCAGGACGAGAAGGAGGCTCTCACGTCATGGTCTTGTGCTGCAGCCAGCTCTCGTGCTTGACGTGGAGCTTCTCCAGATACTCCAGAGGGATTTCCTGTTCTTCTTCGCGCCCGCGCACGTGCAGTCTCTCCATGCACTTCTACGTGTATGCAAACACAAAAGTTTTTCAGAGGCGATAGGTATTGGGTACTTGTGGGGGATGCCGATACCAGTCATTCACTGATATTTAGCCCCCAAAAAAAGCAATTCATCCTCCCCACCAGTAGTAGGCGCTGTACAGTAGCAGTGGTTTGACACTTGGTGCCACAAACAAAGATCTTTTTTAAAAAAGGCAACTGTTATTATTTTGATTGAATTTGTACGCATCACAAACTACGAGTATCGACACATTAGTATCGGTATCCGAAGGATTTGAATGATTTAACTCACAAAAAAAAAATAGGGGGGATTGAATGAGTTAATAGGGACATCCAAACCTGATATTAATATTGGATATCAGTCCAGTATCAGACAAATAAGTATCAGGTTGAATGATGTGATAGAGTCGTAATCCAGTCCATTCCTGACTCCACTCCTGCTTTTCTGTCCAACTGTTGACTAATGTTCTTTTGTTTGAAGAGTGACACTTGATTATGGAAGGAATTTTCTTCTTGGGATGTTTTTCGCAGACCGTTAAAGGCGATTGCGATTCCAAAAGGGAAGAGGAGAAAGGGGACCCGGGGTGACGCGGGGGTTTGGGGCGTACCTCCGGTGGGACCCTCAGGTAGATGATACCGTCCAGCTCGATGTGGCGGCCGAACTGGCTGTGCAGCCAGCCGTGCCAGTCCTGGTAGATGGACCACTCCGTGTCGTTCAGGCACTCGTTCTCGTAGAGGTTGGCGGCAAAAATGTACCTGCCGTAACGTCGTCATTATTTCGAGGCCAGAAAATTCTCTCAGGTACACTTACTGTGTATTTGACTTTGAGTGTGTACGGCTTTAAATGGTGGCGGGTGTCTCGGTGAGCGATGTAGGCAGCGAGTAAAAGGTTAGCAAGCTAGCTAACAATGGGGGAACGGATACAGTGGAGCGAGACGGACGGCGCCCCCTACCTGTCGCTGTAGATGGAGCGCTCAAAAAACTGCACAGGGTTGTCGGCCTCCCGCAGCTTCCCGTTGGCCGAGCGGATCTGGGCGCGCACGCGGCTGATGCAGGCGTAGCTCTGGAAGGTGTAGGCCCAGCGCTCGGGCTTGTCGTACATCATTTTCAGCACGTTGCCGCCGCTGCGCTGCGACGACGTCAGCTCCTGTCGCAAAAGGGATGCGTAAAAAACGTAAAGGTAAGATTAGCAAGTTGCGCTACTTAGAGCCAACTCGAAATGGTTCCCTTCCGAAAAAAGCTCGGCATTGAACTCGTTATAAATTAAATGGGTATTCACTTCCTGTGGGGGTTTACGTTACCAAAAATACCCGCGTACGTTGAAATATCAGGAAAATTAGCAGTGGTGTCGAAACTACGGGTTGGGGGCCCATTTGTGGCCAGCCATTCATTTTTCAGTGGTCCGTGGCATATATTAAACATGACAAGCTAGTGGAAAAAAAAAGGAGTGAGGGTGTAAAAAAAATTGAAATTCCACCCAGATGGTGACAACATGTTAGGAATGTACCATCCCTTGGATAAAATCCTGCCAGTGATGTGGAAGAAAACAAAAAATGGTCAAATGATTTGAAAATGAGTTTATTCACAAAGTAATCACTTTTAACATATTAGTAAATTAAGTCCGCAGCTGTAGTATTTTTTCAAATCATTGTAAAATATACAGAATTATAAAACGTGGATCTAAAAAAAAGATTTTAAAAGAAGAAGATTTTAAAATAGCGCTGGAAAAGGTTATATAGGAAAATAAGCGCCTCTGATGTTAAGCGAGGCTCGTCTTGCAGTCGGAATAGTAAAAGGGATTCGTGCACGAGGTCATTAAAAAGTGACCAGCGGTGTGCAAGCGACATTCGGACAGCTGCAATCTAAATACAGATGAAGACGCTCCCAGTTAGAAGTATCCATGTCCATATCATATCTATGTCCATGTTATGTCGTCCTTTAAAGTTGGACTGGAATAGCTGCCTTATCTTGATCCAAATTTATAACCCCCCCAAAAAAAAATATATATATATATCTCTTGGTTTTCCTTTGGCTGTATTCAGTTCAGTCTTTTTTTTTCAGTGTCCATTTTTAGGATGTCCATTTGGCCAGATATTTCGTTAAACGTAATGACTTGCAGTAAAGGCATTATGGCTGAACATTTTAAAAAAAATCTATTTTTTCTGATTTGCAGTAAAGGTCAACTGGGAGTTGTAACATTGCCATCAAGTGTGAGTTAAAAAAATGAAGCTCTTCACGTGGCTTCAACATAGTTCCTCGGCAACAAAAACCGCACTAAATTGAGAAATATCTGGTTTTATTGGTGAATTCGCGAGTAGTGAATATATTAGGGAGGGAACGCTGTACCTCAAAATCGTTGCTATTTGTTTGCACGTTGCACCACCTGGCGATGGGTTCTGGTACTACCTCCCAGTCGGCACACTCTTGTTCCAGAAGGCGGACGAATGTCGACTTTCCCGCCGCTAGAACAGGCCCAGAAAGATTAAAAACCGTCAAACCAGACACCTTCACAAAAAAATGTTTTTGCTTCGTTAGTTAGCTGGTATGCTAGCTTTTATTTTATCTTAGCCTAGAAAAGCTTGGCACATTTTTTTTGAAGCGGCTACTGAATAAACAGTGTTTTGTTCATTTTGAATTACTGACCGATGTTGCCCTCGATGGAAATCCGCTTGATCCTCTTCTCCATGGAGTCATTCATGAGATCGGAGCGCGGCCTCTTCGGAGTTAATGACATGTTTTTGTTAGCGATAAATGCCGTTGAATAAAAACGTTCGTTGCGGAGTTGAGGCGGGACAAGCAAGCGGCGGACGTTCGTCAAAGTTTGGCGGGGAACGGCAGCATCAACAACCCGGAAGTGATATATCAATAAACCATACATATTCCGGAAAAAATGTTAAGCGAAACTTGATAACGGAGCAGTTCCTTCAAATGATATTATTGTAGTTGCTAACAATACTTTTGTTACATGCTGAAATATGCTGTAGCTATTCAAAACATTTGACATGGGAACGCTCAGTAGTCAATGAAAACGGCACCTCCGACAGAACATGTTTTGGCCGTCTCACTTCCGCAACGGCGTCACTTCCGTCTCAGCGTTTAAAATGAAAACAAGTTAAACTGAACTATAGTAAAATATGATATATACATCACGAATATACATGCCACTATGCTAATAATGTGTTATTACTCGCAGGTAAATATAAAGGTCACAAACAGCAGCACATCTTTCGCCTAGCACGTGTCGTCACTTCCGTAGCAGTTACGTCATCGACATTGTGCGGTAGCGAGATTGTTGTTCAATGTGTAGTTTTTGAATCCCCCTAGCATTGTTCGAATGTAAATGTTAAATGTGATATATTTTAAATTGCATTTAATAAAATATAAAAAACACGAAGAATGTTGGGTTCTTTTTGAATTGGGGGATACAGGAAATATAAAGTAAAATATAAAATACTGTAAAGTCAACGCCACCTTTATTTGCCTTGTAAACAGCAGGATTCATTTCAGCAGCATTGGAACATCCATTCCCAGCTATTATGTACACACAGTTCCTCAAATACAGCCAAGAGAGACAAAAATTGAAAAAAAAAATATAATAAAATAAGATGAAAACGAGGCAGCAATAGGCCAGTTTGGGAGATGCTTCTGGGGATTCTTAAAATGACCTTTTTCATATAGTGTACGATGAGTGAACACATTCATAATCATGGGCTAAAAAAATACGAGAAAAGCGAGCAAACACTATTTGAATTTTCAAACAGGAAGTGGGGAAAAAAACCCTCAATGCTTAAAAGTCTTTTAAGAGAGCAGCTGAACTACCAAGGAGTATTAAGCAGGAAAGAAATAAAAGGCTAATGACAAATAAGCTTGAACTATATTCAAACATGCAACAACACTATTCCACAAGGAAAAAAGTAAGCTTCTAAAAGCTTCCAAAAATACGCGGTATTAAAAGTTGTAATTTTGCGGGAAGAAAGTCTGGATGTTGAGAAAAAAAAAAGTCATTTTGTTGCCAGTATTTAGCTGTTCGGACAATATCAGTGCAAAAATATAAAATTACGGGGGGCATCAAAGTGAACATTAATAGTGTAATGTCATGTTAACAGTACAAAATCAGAATACTGTATTACTGAAAGGAAAAAAATGTAACATAATGGTAAAATATTATATATTTCAGTTTTTCCTCTGAATTTTCACCTTATTTCTTGTGATATATTTTGCCTTTCCCTAATACTCCTTCGTAGACCTCATTATTTACATCTTGTGCGCTGTAGTATATATAACCTCTGGCAAACACCAAAAACAAGTGTTCAATACCAATTCAAAACGAAAGCAAAGCCATTCTTTTCAAAACCTGAATTTCTCGAAGTAAAAAGCCACTATATCCAGCGTCGGTGCACCGACGGATATTTTTTTTTTTCCTTTTTTAAACGCGTGCCAATTCGTATTGCATAGTAAAGTACATTTTCGAGAGCGGGGGGAGATGTGCATGCAAAATAGAAAATATCTCCGTTGTGCCTCATGAGCAGAGCAATCACACATTCACTTTTGGGGAAGGACGAGAAAAAAAAAAAAAGATGGGTCACAAGACCAAACGAGAGTGTAAGCAGAGGTGACATTCAGGCAAGAAGAAGTGTGAAATTTTATTTTCAGCGTACCGTTAACATCTATGCTAATTCATGTTAGCCAATCTATGCCGTTTGCCTTTAATGTTAGCATTAAGCTAACTACTGGCGCAGCATACGCCTGTTAGATGTAATTTTTTTCCCCTTACACTTTAAATTGAACTTATTTAATGCCAAAGACATATTCTAATGCTTATTTTATTGTATTGTTTGAAGTTGGGGGCAGGTTGTGTTTGAAAAGGCACAGGCGACTAAATTCCGGTTCTGCCGTGAACATCAGCAAACAAAAACCACTCACGGAAACTATTTTTAACGCAATAAATCCAGCGATTGGAGAAGAGCGGGCATTGGCGTGTCAATCAAGGTCTTACGGTCGCGCGGGACTCACACTCGGTACAGTTCTGGCCGCGGATGCCGGGTCAGGCACTTGGGATGCGTTTCCTACTCGCCGAGAAAAGCAGCAAACGAAGAAAATGACTGGAATACTTTCTGCTCTGGGAATGGCTTCCAAGATGGCATCTCGGGGCTAATTTTGTACAGTGGTACCTCTAGTTAACGAAAAAAATGTGTTCCTTAAGTCTTTACCTGACATGAATTTTTCGTAAGTCGAGACGCTTTTTACATGTAACTGGCCTAATCCGTTCCAAGCCCCCACCAAAATGCTCTTAAACCTAAACGCCTAAAACTATAAAAATGCATAAAAACTGTAACAAATACAAAATTACACTAGACAAAGTATATTATGTAAAGAATAATGGAAAAAAACGTTCTTAAACCATTTAATCATATTAATTGTGGCAGTTGACAATATGACTGCAATTCAATTGTATGCCTTGAGATGGCGCTGGTGTGCTGGTGATGAGATCAGAGACCTTTTTTTTTTAATTTGTATTTTTTTTTTTTTTTTTTTTTTTTACATTTCCACTGATGTAGGCATAATTCACAAGTCCACAGGAGGGATAATATTTATTTCAGGATAATTTTTAGCATTTAATTTGCGGTCATGGAAAGTACTATGCGTGTGACGTTCAAGCCTTGCTAACACGCTAACGACGCTAACGTCTCAAAGAGTATGTGTTCATATATGAATACGTACAATGTTAGCTAGAGCTAATGTCATTTTTTTGTTAGCTTTACAGTGTTATCTGTTGGTGGAAAATGTGGATGAAGCGTGTAAAGATAAGTGCTAGACCACAGAAAACATCGGTGCAAAAAATTACGTTTGTGGGCAAGCCGGCATATTAATAACTAGTAAAAAAAAATGTATCAAAAACTGTAACAAACAGATGCAGCGGGTTGTGAAGACATATTACGTTAAGTCGTGTTCGAGCAAGCGCTGGTGTCTTATGTCTCCTTATTATACGCCAACAATTCTCGCCTTTCGTATCCTGAATTTTCTTTGCAACTAGCGACAATATTTTTCCGAAGAGGCGTTTCGTAACCTAGGTTTTTCTCATTATTATACGCCGACAATTTTGGTCTTTTGCATCCTGAATTTTCTTTCGTAGCAAGAGACGCTATTTTTCAGAAGGTTTTTGTAACCTGAATTTTTTTCGTAACTAGAGGCGTTCGTAAGTAGAGGTACCACTATACGTTGTAACCAAACGGGTATGACGCGGCGCCGGTAGCCGAACGAAGCGTGTCGGACTTCACCCCACCCTCTCGATAAGTGTTCGAAACCCATCCCGGGCCTCGTTTAAAAACATTTCCCCAAATGGAAATATAGTTTTATACTGCATACGTACAGCCGGGGAGAGTCAAGGTTTTGGGGGGTGGGGTTACAGGGGGAGTGTCTGTGCAAAACTAGATTGTTTAAAAGACAAAGGACGACGGCGTTTATCTGTCCTTAGTGGTCAGCTTCTCGATCAGCTCCTGAAGCGGCGCCAGCTCTTTCCTGTCAATCAGGTTGAACTCCTGATGAGACACACGACAACAACGTGTCAGCGGAGACATGCAGATCAGTGGTTCCCAATGTACTTTATTTTTAAATAATGTACCACCTGTGTACTTATTTAATATATTTTTGGAAGAAGTAGGTCACTATAATGACAAGGTGCATCTATAGAAAAATAAATTAACAAAATAAAGGCATATGTTACAAAAGTTTCAAATAGATTTAGCAGTAAATCACTTCCTGCTATTTATAACTATTTTACTGAACTGTTGCTGTCATGGCGTTACAAAAACAATGAAATAAAATAAGAAAATAAAAATGCGTAAAAGTATTTAATATACATGGTCCTTTTTTCCAATTAAAAAAAAATCTTACAATAGAAGATCGTTTTTTGAAAACAAAATCCTAACTATTGGTGTTAAACTTACTATGCAAGGTGATGTTTTTCACAACAGCTAGCAATAACTTTGTGTTCCAATGAATTTGCTCTTAAATTGAAAAGACGAATGTACAGTTCCTGGCATGGCATTTAAAAGCTTTATACTAGATTTGTTACTACATGCAGAAACCGCGTTAAAATCTCACATACTCCCATTTGAAAACTGCTGACATAGACGGAAAAAAAGACACACACAAGGAGGGTGCGGGCGTCTTTTTGTACCTGGACAAAGAAGATGAAGTGTTTGAAGGATGTGTTGAGGTGGGCCTCCTCCTGCAGCTGCATGACAGAGTCAAAGTGCTGGTGATAGATGTGTGCGTAGACACGGAACAGGCGCTTCAAAATGGTCTTGGCCACCGACATGAAGTTCCGCTTGAACGGGACGCCTTGAGGACGACACAGGGGAAGCAAAACAGTTTGGGAAATTTGCGTCGCCGCTTGGTCTTTAAAAGGGGTGTCAGGATCCCATATTGATTATTGGCTAGGCTCCTATCCTTCAACTAAACTTGAATTGTTACTTTTTTTTCAATATTTTGAACACGTTTTTTTCTTAGCGCCATTTATTTTGAGTAAGTTGCATTGAGACGCAGCTAGTCTTTAAAATAAGAGCAGCCAATAGAGGGCGCAAGAGTTTCAAGCCTGAACTGTCGCGACAGCTGCCAACAGAAAGGGGAGACACACCAAATTCTTCGCGCTCATCAGCAGCAGTTATTTTCTTGGCTCCTAGCAAAGCGAGAGCAGAAGTGGTTCCTTGGCGTGGAGGAAGTACGAGCGCTTGTGACTCACGCGATGTGATTAACGCGCGTCCTATCATGCGCTCGATGGGGTTACGAAAGCGTTGCCACATCGGATGCTGCCTTCTTGTCACCCCCGACTCCATGCTGACGCCTCCAGATTGAATATAATAAACAGCAGAATGAAACTCGTCACGCATGGCGGGAGACACTTTTGTTGGATCTGGCCGGCGTCCATCTCTACAGGGCCTCCACCCGACCGAACAAGCCTCAGCGGGTTTGTGTCACAAGGCGAGGCACGTGTTTACACTGTGATTTACACCTTTTGAACGCCTAAAATGCACAAGCTTAAAAGTTTAGGGGTTTGATAGGCAAAGTTTTGTGTCGGCAGCCCAGGACTTTTATAAATGTGAGGAAAAGTCTAAATTCTGCAAGTAAATTGTATTTTAATGAAAACAAATGCATTTTTATTTATGTCAACATATTTATGGGCGGTGCAAAAAATGGCTATTTATAGCCTGTGCATATTTTGCTTGAATGCCACAATTAAGTAGTTAATAACTATTGCAAACTATTGTGCCATATTAAGAACACTGTTTAAAAAAAGAGGTTAGTTCATTCTTGAATTTGACCAGTAATCTGACTTTTTCATTGTCATCTTGACCTATTTAAGTTTAAGTGTTATTTCAAAATATAATGACGCGAATTCAGTCTTCTAAAGTCATCAATAAATAAATTAATATTCAATATGCAGTGGTACCTCTGCTTCGAAAATCAATTTGTTGCGGAAGTCATTCCGTAACATGAATATTTCCTAAGTAAGTAAATAGCCTATCGGTTCCAAGACCGGCAATATGATTCATTTCTAAAAATGCATCAAAAATGTAATAAACACCGCCAGTTGTGATGACGTATTACATTACAGTCTTGTTCAAGCGAGCGCTCATGTCTCGTGCCTGATTATTAGACGCAAACAATTGTAAATAAATGTGTCATAAACAATTCTCGTCTTTCGTATTCGGAATTTTCTTTCCTAATATTTTTCCCAAGAGGGGTTTCATAACCTGTTTTTTTTTAAACAAGAGCCGTTTGAAAATAGAGCTACCACTGTATATCGAAATCGACTTTCATTAAATTATATAATACTACATATCTATTTGGAAAACCATCAGGGTGACACTCGTACACATTTAAGCTGTTCAACACTTCAGGGGCGTACCGATCTTGGAGGGGAAAAGCGTCTCGTCGTCCAACTGGTCTTGCACCCAGGTCATCAAGTAGTCAATGTACTTGGGTGCCGAGCACTTGATGGGCTTCTTAATGTTGGTGCCGTCGGCCCAGTGATACTCGTACCTGTGGGAAACAGCAATAATATATATATATATATATATATATATATATATATATATATATATATATATATATATATATATATATATATAGACACACACAGCAAATGAAGGCAATTCTGCTTAAGACTAAACCACTGCTCATCATTCTACATTGATGGCGTCAAGGCATTCCATCAGAGTGTTTTGGCAATTTCACACATCTCAAGCTGTGCGTTCGTGGCTGTGAGTGAGAGAGTTGTGCGGAGACATACATGGGTGAGGGGTGTGACCGGACGCATACGGGAATGACGACACAGACCGAGAGGCTGGCCCTTTAAGAGAAATTGTCGCGGGAGTTTTCCGATTCCCATTGACTGGGGAAAACAAGCGAAGACTGTGCACCGTGCTGAAAATGTGCAGTGGGATTATATTCAATTATGTAGACTCTAAGACTCTTCACAAAAGCTTTGGAGTTTGGGTACATGCTCAAGCACATAAAAGAAAAAAAAAGAAAGCAAAATCTGAAGTGCGGCACAAGTGTTTCAAAGTTGACTCACTTTGGACCGGCAGACATGACGGGGCAGCTCTCCTCCGTGCAGAAATCTGTGATGGTTCCGTACAGCATGTTGATCTGGTTGAAGAAGTCCACAGCTGGGAATGCAAAAATAGTGTGACGACATTATTTGTCAGTTACTTGAGGAAACACTTCTAAATATCGTTGAAATAAATGTAAATGATGTTGTGTAGTCATTTAATGCCTGCAGCCTATTCGTGCTGTTGATATTTTTTTTTTTTTTAATATGGAACAAGGTACAACATTTTTCAGACATTTTGAGCTTTCAAGAGTGTCCGCAGTCTTACTGTTGACGGCGACCCACTCGTTGAGGTCTTCGCCCTCGGGCAACATGACGGCCATGCGCAGGTTGCCGCTCCCCAGCGTGGCCTCGGCATGTTTCAACAATTCGTACTGGTGCGAGCCCTCCGGGATGTTTTTCTTGGGCTTGAATGTCTTGGACGAGCGATTTCCGCTGTGAGGAGAGACAAACCAGATTCCTAATTTCAAAGTATCGGTACTCGCGACGGTAGCCGATACCAGTGTCGACCGCTTGCTTGGCCTGGTCTGTTTTATGATCAGTTTATTTGACCTTTATAATTGTGTACTCATAAAAGTATCAAACTAATCTTTTTAAAGTAAAATTTCCCAATCAAAAACACTTGTATCGGTCGTACAGTCAGTATCGGTATCAGTGACTACTTAGGAATTGAGTATTCATACTAGTACCAGTATAAACAAAAGAATGATATCAAACATCTCTAAGGTATAGAAAATCCGCCGCCCCCAAAAGGCCAAATTTGTCCCAACAAGTCTTCATAAATGTGCGTCCAACGAAAGTGCTGAGAAAAGAGTTGAACGGACAGGTGCGGCCGAGCAGAACGGGCCGGGTCGGCCTGGGACGAGGGGGTGGAGAACAGAGCGTCTCTGTGCCGCTAATGAGGCCATTTGGAGTGCTCATCTCTCCCGTGGTCCCCATTAAACAAGAAAAACTCATCGGGAGAGTCAGCTTGGCAGCCAAGGACGCAAGGCCGCACAGTTCGGCCTCTGAAAGATCCGGAATCTTCTAGTTCCAAGGCTTAATATAAACCATGTACCTTACATGGACATCCATACACACAGAAAGCACTCATGAGCACAAAACACACAAAAAACTCACTGCTTAAGAACACAAGAAAAAAAGGAGCACAAACGTGCTGAAAGCATGAACAATCACAGCCTATCTTGTAAACGTCACATAAAACATGTGAGCCGTGTTTGGTCATTACCTGGGCCTTGCGCATAGGTGGTCATTTTTAGTTGACAGTAAATGGAAAAAACGTTTTTAAAGGTATTCATTGCACACAAAAACTAATTTAGTTCTCAAATTAACTTTAAAGGATTTTAGGTGCGCCTAATAGTGCAGAAAATAAATGCTGCGGGCTGCCACGAAATGGCCCCGGGGCCAGAGTTTGGAGACCACTGCCCTTATAAAAGGAAATCAAGTCCCTGGTTTTAAATAAACAATATGTAATCTACAGTAATATTACATTGCAATTAAAGCCATTCAGACATTCCTTTTAAATGAGCCATTATAGCACACCTCACACACTTGCCACATATGCTTTTATAGGATCCACAAAGCAACCACACAATTAAGATATTTCAACAAAACAAGAGAAAACCTGCGGGTTTATAACTCAAACAATACAAATTATCAATGAGCATCTTATTTACACGGAAACTCAATGAAACCACCAACTATTCGAAGTAAAGTGCCACGACTTCCGCAGAATGATAAAACCAGCCGCCCTGCGTGACGCTTGCAACTATACGACACTGTTAAACGTTATTCCTGAAAAATCTCGGTTTTCGCGTGAAATAAAAGACAACGTTCATAATCACGAATGGCTCGTTAGTCCAGGAAATAGCCTAAGCCCAGAACATGCTAATGCTAGCTAGCATTGCTACCCTCCAGACGCTGCCCAAGTAAGAAAACTAAAAACACGAATCCGGGGCTGTGACAATAGACAAATGGACACGCGACATGACAAAGAAACTTACAAAAGAAAGCTCATGTTTCCTCGGTGTTTGTTTGTCTCGCTCTCTCGGAAAATAAGAGGAATAAAGGGAGGAGGAAGAGCGACCAAGTGGAGGAGGGGGGAATTGTTTGTGCAAGTCTCACAAGTCCTCGTCGTGACTTCTCGGCCTTTCTCGCGGTCCTTTCACTCTCTATTGGGCAAACGACTTACGCAATGATGAAGTGTACGCGTTGTGTTCGCACATGCGCAAAAAAAACCCGCTTGGATTAAAAATGGAGGTTATTACAAAAGAGCAGCTGCTCCGTTGACATTTATATTGCTCTGCGTGATTGATTGTGCTAAGTGGTGAGCTACCGGTTCAAGCTACAGACGAGGCGAAGAGGTTCGACTTCTTCTCGGGACGCCGAAAAAGGCTGGCTTGGCCGGATTTCGTTCCTGTGCTGACATCTAGTGGGCAAAATGTAAATTTACTCAGACAACCGTGTAATGACACGGAAATAAAATAACATAACATATTGCCAAGCCCCGTGGACAATAGTGTAATTGTAAAAATAAAATAAATACAAAATCTCATGGAATAAAATAATTATGTTAAGGCCAGTGGACAATTGAGAAAAAAAGTAAAAAAAATACAATGAAATAGTGCCCACTTGCCAAGCCTGGTGGAATTACCGGTAATTTGATGAAATAAAATAAAATGAATAAAATATAAAAATCAGAAAGAATATAATAGTAATGTCAAGGCTGGTGGACAATAGAGGAAAAAAGTCAGAAAAATATAAAACACTACCAAGCCTGATGGACAACAACGTGCCTGTAAAAGTCAATTCAACCAAAATAAAATGAAACGAATTATTGCCACGGATAATATTTTACCCGCAAAACTAAAATATAATGGTAAAATATAAAATCAAATGTAATAAATAAAATAATGTCAATGCTGGTGGAAAAACAGACAATGGATTAAAACGGCGGACGCTAGGACCGGGAAGCCGACTATCTTAGACACCACCATCCCAGTTAAAAACGTCTGGAGCGCCCTCTGCCTCACACAGTCCGCAAGGCTAGCTTCCCATTAATTCTAAGCGGACGTTTCCGCTTTGACAGGCCAGTGTCTGACGCCCCAGTCACGCTTCTCCGCTTCATCCTCAGCGGACGCGCAGCCCCTGTTCAGGGCGAGACTCGGACTGCCTTCCCCGCCCCTTTCAGACCACCTCCCGGGGGACTCTTGCGGAGCGTATTGTCCCCGCCTCTTGTGTCGTTCATGCGGGGTAAATCCTTGAGCTAGCTTGGCGCTCTGTTGCCTTTTTGGAAATCTCCGCAGTCATAAGCAAAGATGGAGTGTGCGTGGAAGCCAGACGAGCAAGGACTCCAGCAGATTTTACAGCTGCTCAAGGAGTCCCAGTCGCCGGATACGTCCACGCAGAGATCCGTGCAGCAAGTATCCTTTTTTTTACGTCTTAATGTCGGGGAATGCTAGCGTTAGCCGATGCTAGCCGCCGGTGTTGAACGTTATACAGGTGCCGACCTGTTGTTGTCAATTTCATGTCGGGTGTGATAAAGTGTTCGCGCGGTATTCGATTTGTCCGCATGCTTCGCAGTCTATTAAATTCGACGCAAATAAAAGCACTTAAAATCTGTCTGGTATTTTTATGCGATCTTGCTTAAATTTGAGCCTTTTTCGGGGTAGTGTAGGTCACTTAGGCGCCCCCAGACAAACCCGAGCATTCGGCCCTCCACATTCATGAATTCTCCAAAAATTGAGGCCTTTTCGAATTGGATTATCTAATGTAGTGGCTGTGGGTCAAACTGACCCGTTTGAAAGTTATTGATGAATGATTTTTAATACAAGACTTCTACACGCCTTTGCACACATTTTTTTCTCAAGCAATTTTATTCCAATGCGTTTTGATCTCGCAGATATGTTTTGATAAACAACACCCGGGTGAAAATGATCCAGGATTATTATTGCATTGCAGTATGGATGGTAGGACAATAAACAAAAGATTCTCACATTTCTGTTCATTACACGTGACCTCAGCTCAAATTGTTATGAGTTGTGAGTAAACACAGGCATATTCATGGGTTTTTCCATTTTTGACCTAGAGGAATTATTTTTTTCCGTGTAAATTTGACATAACAGTGTTGAATTTTGGCTACACGTTTGGGTGTCTAAATACACCCCAGAAAACATTCTATAATGCTGCTCACAAAAAAAACAAAACAAAAAAAAAAAACAACAACAGGGATTCTGCAAAAGTTTACATGTTTTTTCATGTCAGGACAGGAACAGTCCATTTTCAAATTAAGAGCAAATTGAATGGAACATGACTCTTGCAAAACCTTTATTTCTGATGTGTATATAAATGTTCATTGTCATCAGTGAGAAAAAAATTCTGACAGTGCTCTACGCTGTGTCATCATTTCTATACACATAATTAACATTTCAGACTGTATAATTTGTAACAGCTTATATTGTTGTTTCTGCCATCAAGTAGAAAACAGTTTAATCTTTCTGACATCATCTCTCTAGACATCACTCTCACTGATTGATGAACAATTATGTTGCAAACTAGTCATTTTTTTGACCAATGACGTGAAGGCAGCCCTGTCGCAATTAACATTTTTGCCCTCCAACAAAAAGAAATGGTCGTAAGTAAGTAAATAGGTTTTCAGACAGCGTCCGAGGTTCCGTTATTGGCTCGTCTATCGCTCCGTTGTTCTTTGGTTGCGCTCCAGGGAATTTAATATCTTTAATATCTTCAGCAAACGTCGGCTCGGACCCCAGGGTGAGCTTGTATTAGATTTTTGCGGAGGAGATGGGTGTGTGACGAAAGAACTGATGCCGTGAGAGGAAAAGATTCCTCGTGCAATCAGATTGTCATTTAAGATTCAAAATAGACAAAACGAATCGCAAATTAATGGTTCATCTTTTTTTGATGATCAAATTTAGTACCTTTTCAAATCATCCAATGGAATTTTAATCTCTCAGTAGTAAATATTTGTTTTTGTGGTTTGTGCTTTGAATCAAATTGGAACGTTTGCAAACATTGACTTGAATGGTCACCAAATAATAATTGCAATATTTACCTCTTTATGGACATCTTGCAGACCAACCAAGTTACTGAATCTCAATTAACGTTTGGTTTTACTTTTCTCTGCTGTCGATTAAAAAGTATCCCGTTTTTTAATAAATGTACGGCATGTAAAACTTTCTTTCTTACTCCGATTAATTAACCGACTATTAAAATAATCGTTAGTTGCAGCCCTGTAATCGGGAGTCTCCCAATCCAATATTGATATCAGACATTGGTCTAGAGCTGTCAGAATTAATTAAGTAATTGATTATTTACTTAACGGTCAAGTATTACAATAATCGACTTAATTGTTTGGAGTTTAACTTAAAACTTAAAGTCTTGATCTCAGCCTCTCATCCGTAATTATTCCCTCATTTCCTCTCATCCGTAATTATTCCCAAATACCGAAACCATAAAGGAAAAATTGTATCTTGGAATCGGACCAACTATCTGACATGCATAGCGTGGGTCACATGACATTTTATGACCCATGACATGCAATTCTGATGTAGACGTGGAGCTTTTTTGCCGCTCTGCCTTTTTCCTCAACCGCCTTTTTCCGCAGCGATTGGAGCAGCTGAACCAGTTTCCCGACTTTAACAACTACCTGATATTTGTTCTGACCAAGCTCAAATCCGAAGGTAAGCGCGCCCGTGACGTTTTTATCCCTGGACGCACCGGACTGTGTCATTGTTTATTTTTTTACGTAAGCGCCCCGATGGCCGCGACTCCGCCGACCCGTCGGCCGCAGATGATGAGGCGTTCGGGGAATATGGGTCGCTCTAATTTTAAACCCGATTCCTGGCAGCGCTCGGCCCGCCGCTCCGCTGTCTGAACGGCGGATGACCTACATGTCCGCCGCGTCAAGACATTCGCTGCCGTTTCCCTACTTAGCCTCAGATGTGCGTCTTTGTGGCGTTGATCGTGTTGAGCGACCGTTTTTTACCTTTTTGCAAAATTAAATTTCATTCTACGTTCCGCGAGCAACGAATGGAAAGCGGTTTCATAACATCACAAAGTCCCCTTTTTTCCGATGCGCTCACCACCAAATTACCGCTCAGAAACGTATCGCTTAGCACAATTATGCTCATAATTATGGTCAATATTCAGTGAGAGTTGGGCTCAAGCTGTATTGCTTTTCGATCGCTTTAAAAGGCCAATCTCATTTCACCCGCGAGGCTCTTGGAGGGGGAAAAAAAAGTTAAATCTGTTTGCCGCGCGCTTTGAACGAGAGAAAATCCGCTGCGCAAATATTCCGTCCGGATTCCGCCAAATCGTTGTAATTCGTAATGGATCAGACCTTATACAGCGCGTGTGATTTCTAAAAGGCTTAAGTTGCTGGACGCGAAAGACGTCACTAACGTCGGCTTTGCATTCTTACGGCGATCCAACTCAATTGAATTCCCTCGACCTGAAAAAAATACCGCACCTGTTTATAGGACACCTTCGAAATTTTCCGGGTCAAATTCTACTATTGTGTATGTTACGGTGTACTGGACTCGTAAAAAGGTGGCGACAATATACAAACTATAGCAAAACAGAATAAATCTCAACTAAAGTAAATATTTCAAATTTTCTTGTGTTCAAATGCAGTCAGTGTATGCGCTAGAAGCGCAAAAGTTGCACACCATACGTGTTTCACCAAGTTTATGGTCGTGTGTATATGACGAAAGACAAGTAAAAAATGAGTCAAATGAAATAGCTTTCCGTGTTCTCTAACCGGTGCACACAGCTTGCAAGTCTTAATTGAATTATCTGGAGATATCATAACCTTTGCACGATCCTCTCAGTTCTAGTAATTATGTAAACAAGTGTGTGAAACTCGGACCTTGGTTCGGGCTGCTCGCTTCTTTCCTTGAACATAATGCCGTGAGGTTTTGACAAACATTTGGCAACATTTGTAACATAAAATGATGCCTAACTAATTTTCCTGTTTTCAAAATATTTCTTTTTCACCGAGCAGACTGCAACAGCATTACAAATATAACCTTTTATATTATTTTTTTGATAATCAACATCTTTTAGTTCAGATTCAAGTTTCAAGAGTTTTATAGTCAAATGCATTGTAATACCACACAATGAAATTCTTATTCTGTTCACTTCCCCGGGTGGACTACATTAGATAATGGAGCAAATAATAAAGTAGGCAATGAAACAAAACAATTCAAAATCATTCATATCCTTTTTTTTTTTTCCTTTCTTTCTTTCTGCAAGACGAGCCCACGCGCTCCCTGAGCGGCCTAATCCTAAAGAACAACGTAAAAGCTCACTATCAGAATTTTCCTCACGGCGTGTCGGATTTCATCAAGAGCGAATGTCTCCAAAACATCGGTGACTCCTCGCCGCTTATCCGTGCCACCGTGGGTAAGTCATTTATTTATTTATTTTATTTCGGGTAGCCTGGTCCACATGTTGTTTTTGCAATCTCCAGCTTTTGTGTTTCCGATCCCAAACAGGAATTTTAATCACCACAATTGCATCCAAGGGAGAGCTGCAAAACTGGCCGGATCTTTTGCCTAAACTGTGCCAGCAGCTGGATTCAGAAGACTACAACACCTGTGAGGTGAGACCGCGAGACGTTCGGGTCCTGAGCCTTCATTTCAAACAAGCTTGTCAAACTTAATTGTACAGTAGTTATAGTTTGTCACGCGGATGTGATCGTGAAGTCAAATAAATTTCAAGTTTCACACATTTACCTAGTTTCGAAGTCAGAGACCAGTAAAAACTGTTCCAAAGACAGATTGGGAACAAAAAAAAAAATGCTTCTCCTCGTGGCTGAAACCAGAGGGCAAATATGTGTTGCCAGTCTTCCTGACAACTTTTGTTATTTATTTATTTTTTTTCGCTCAAAACTCGCAGAAAAAGCATGCCTGAGAAAACACCAGAAGTTGGCCATTTTGGTTTGAAATCATCATTTCAAAATCCAATTTCTTAATGGATTAAAAAGAAAGTCTGCTTCCAAAACCTGCTTCATTCATCCTCATGAAATTGAAAATCAATATCTATCATGAATTGACTCCTAAAAATGTTCAAGAAGCCATGTCTGAAAAGTCACGGGAATCGTTTGGGTGTCGTTCTTGACCATTTACCCGCAATAGATTTTATTTCTTTATTTTTTGAACCAGCCAAGCGGAATTAGCTTTCACTTGATTGTTTATGGTTCGGACAACATGACGCAAACTAATCTCTGCCCATAAAATAGGAAAGTCCATTTCCGCAGCTCCGCAAGGTCAGAGTTTGAGTGTGTGAGCAAGGCCCTGAGATTTACACACGCCCCCCTGCAGTATTTCCTATCCTCATGACCTCACTTTGGAACATTTAGACCATCGCCACCAAATAAACCTGGAGCGCGGACGAGTAAATCCTGCTTTTTGGCGGCATCTTTGTCTATCTGGCACAAAGGTGCGGCATGTCTGTATTTTATTACTTAGCGCGGAATTAGACGAGGTACGGCTCGGCGACAGAGCTACATCTGGATCGCGTCCCGCCAGCCAGATGAGTGTGTCGCAGCTGGAGCGAGCAGACGCAATTACAGAATTGGCGAACGCCATATGGCCTCATTTTGCGGATGATTTTGGCACACCGGTAAACACGAATGCCGCTGCCACTTTTCTTTGTAAACAGCTAATCCCTGCTGTCAAGTGAGCCTGTTGGCTCGCAAGCTAGCTAGCGGCTAACGCTGCTGGTCGCGGTGTGGATTACTCTGATGACACGGTGGGGGATGTTCCAAAGAGTGAAGACAATAGCTTTGTAGCATCGATCTTTATTGCCATTACACCTGCACGAGCATAAGGCAACGAAATTCAGTTAAACGGGCTAGAACCGTCCGAGACACAAAAGCAATAACCGACAAGGGAATATGGGACAGCCAGGTATGTTGGCATGCAGCCGCTTTGCTGCGTGCTGAGGTCTTAGATAAGAAAGGTCAACACAAGGGATGAGGAGGAGATAATAGTAAAACACAAGGGATGAGGAAGGGAAAACGAGTCTTCTGCCTTTTCCCCAGCAAGGGCTATAGTATAAGCCTGAAAAAAAAAACACACACATGCATAAATAAACATCTCCACAAAATCACAAGACATACATCGAAGGGTGGGTGGGAAATATGGGCGGTGAGGGGGAAAGAAAAAAATTGTTTATTGCTTCATTTTTCGTTATTGTTATTCATTTGAAGCATCCATTTTTTGATATTTGGTTTATGTGGAGTAAACATTTTTCCCGGTAAACTCATTTGAATACAGATGTATTCAAAAGTGGCTGATGGATTATTCAGGAAAAAAAAAGTTGTAGTTTATAGGACGCAGCCTTACTAATGGCCTTCATTTTTGGGGAAAAAAAGTGCATCTTATGTGCTTATAGTCCGAAAAATACGGTAAAATTAGCGGCTAGCAGCTAGCAACCGGTTTTAGCCTCATCATCCCAGCTAACTGTTGTGCATCAAATAGTGAAAAAACTTAATATCCATGACGCTGGAACGATGAGGAGCCATAGAGAAATTTCTTCCTGTGCCGCCTTGCCGACGAAGCTTATTCCCGAGCGGAGATTTAGGTCACGGCTAAGAATCGCAACGTGTGCGAGGCTTATAATGTGACAGCAAATGTAGCAACTCCTCATAAGACCGCGACGGTGATTTCGGAAAGCAGCTTGGACGCCTCAAAGCCTCTTAGTGGTCCATCATGACGTTGTTGGCTAAAATGTCTGCTTGGTCATGTTGCGTTTGGACTGACTTTCTCTCAGAGTTGTTGGTCATGTGATCTTATTGTGTTTCAAGGGTTTTCCGTCCAGC